>NC_051317.1:32110009-32311898 GCF_015220235.1 Choloepus didactylus | reverse complement strand
AGTGTGTTACCTTGGACACTTTATGTCCTTAAGAATGTAACTGTGTAACCAAATAAACCCCTGTTTCTGGTGTTTTGCATTCTGGCATCATTAGCAAACCAGAACAGGTATGTGAGAAAATAAGGAGGAATCAATCAAATATAAGACAAAAATTTAACATCAAAAATAAGAATAAAGAGGCATTTGCCTCAATACTTATAATTTTCTATAATACTCTCAAATATCTTTTCTCTCTCAATAGGACATTTGCTAATAGATGTTTTCTCTGGCTATAACAATAGTTCAAGCTTACACAACCCACACACTAAGGAACAGAAAAATCATAGTTTTGTTACAGGAGGGAAACCACAGGTGGCATGGAAATTGGTTGCCTGGCTGTACAGAGGAGGCCCTGGGTCTCAGAGTTTTAATGAGCCCCTCTAGATGGTGTTGCTGGTGGGTTCTCTGCCCGATGTGCATAACAGTCAATCCCTAACACCAGGGTTTCGAAGAGAGAAAGAGTTTAATGCTAAGCACAAAGCAGGAGATCAGAGTCCTATCAGCCCCAAAATGTGTCTCCCTGAACTGCAGTAACTCTGTTAGTTTTATAGCTCCAAAAAAATCGGGAGGTTTTAGGATAATGAACAAGATGGCTCAAGATGAGGGGATTAGAGATGATCTAATTACTGAGCATGTGCAGATTGCACGCTTAGTCACAGAATGTATGTAAGAAAATGGAAGCCTTAATATGATGATGGGTGTGCTTTTTATATTATAATGAGGAATAGGTGACTTATAGTTTAAAGTTTAGCTACTGTGCATGTCAGGCAGATCCATTTTGGTTAGATCCAGCTCCGTCTAGCAGATGGTTTTAGAATTGGGGTGATTTAGTTCTGGGCTGACTCAAGGCCCTTGATGAATAAACATTAGGGACTGTCTTCAGTGATCATAAGACTCTAAATTTGAGAAACAGGATAAGGGGGTACAAGCGGGGATCAGTCACAAGGGCTTACAATCACAAGATAAAGGCTATATAGTTAACCAAACATTATCAGAGATGAAGGTAGCAGGATTACAGTTCAGAAATTTCAGGTATTCTGATTTACTAGAAAATAAAAAGAAATATCTATACAATGATTCAGTAATCATAATCATTTGTTAAATCCTAACTTCTCAGTTAACAGTGTCAGAGCCTGCACAGGAACCAGTCCTGTGATTTGGGGTTCCTTGGCTTTTATTTCATAAGATGTCTCTGCAAATAAAAGCCTAAATGTGCACTTTCGTGATCATTCTCTAATCATGCAACACCTTGTGATCTTTATAGCAGGAAGCCAATGCACACCATCTCCCCCATGATATTTCAAATGACAGTGACCCCAACTCATCATTCAATGAAAACCGGCACCAATTCATAAGAGATCTAATCTAATATGTCCCCTCCCCCAGTCTGTTCTTCCAGTTTCAAAATAAATTCCCCTACCAGGCACAGCTTTCTGGGGATGTAGAGAGAATAGAGCTGTTTGAAATGTGGGCAGTGTGAGAGGGCCCCAGAGGTTTACTTGGGCATTTGTAAGAGAATCCAGTTCATAAACCATTCCCATGTGGGAAGCTCAGAGTAAACATTACACTGCACTGCTATCATTTTCAATTTCATTGTCTTCAGGGCTAAATTTTAAAATCTGAGGAAGTAGTTGCTTCCAGGTTAAGGAAAATGAAAGAAGAACTTCAAACACCTCTCCAAGTTATTTTGGCTCCCTTGGTAAAGCAGCTTTGCTTTGGGTTCCTTTCCCCTTGTTTCTTACTCCACCTTTTACCAAATATTTCCATTTGTCTGGGGTCAGCGCAGCTAAGCTGATGCAGAGGCACTGGGAAGGTCACGGGGCTGGTTCTTTTCCACAGCCTCCAGCACAGAGAGAGGAAATACCACCACCACCACCACCCCCATGAGCTGGAAAGGAGCTGGGGTGGGGGGGGTTACAACATTAGATTAGAGTAGGGTCCATGTGTAAATAGGAGCAAGGCAGAGAGGCATGGGGAAGCCAGGATCCCTTCATCTGCCCTCACCTCCCCAGGCCCCAGACTCGAGTCCTCACAGAAGCTTGGAGGCTGCAGTGGGCCCTGGGTGCAAGGGCCACTGTTCTATCTCAGAGACTCTCCACTGAAAGGACTCATCTGTTGGTTGTCTTTACTTCAGTAGATTTGCTGGTTGAGTCAGACAGTTTAGTTGTAGCCTTAGTGTCTTGCCCCCACAGTTGTTCCTCTCCACCCCTTCTTACTAAACTCAGGTTGCCCAAACAAATGTTGATAACTCCCACCAAAATTTCCTCCTTCTTCTAAGAAACATCTTTGACCAACTATTTTAGAAACTAGCTTAACTCAGGCTGACTCCACTGGCTAAGGCTCTGTGACAATTCACCCTTCCCCAAGGTAGAACTAACAGCTCTGGGAGTCGCCTGGACCCGTGGCATTTGGATGAAAGATTTCTGTAACTCTGTACTTTGGTTGATCTTCAACAGCAGGACATGCTTCTCCAGGCCAGGCCAGATCTTTTCCCCATGGGAAAACCAGGAGAGACAAAGTTCTCATACAGGTTGAACTGGCTTGGAACTTCTGCTCAGATCAGCGGTGGGGCTGGAAGGAGGAGCGGAGCCCTATTGAGGCACTATTGAGTCCTTTAAGACACAGGGCATTGTGTCAGCAGAGTTGCTTTGTGGGGGACTATTTTGGGCTTGAGATACTGATAATAACTATCAGTTAGCCAACAAGTGGATATGCAGACCTGGTGTTCTAGGGAGAAAGTGGGCAAGAAGTGGGCATTCACTTTTCCCTTGATCTTTTATGTTTAATACTCATCAATTTTGTCCCATAGAATTGCTACTTGTCCTGGGCATGGGGTCTAAAATTATGAAAACACATCAGTGCATCATTAGGGAATATAAGCACATGTCTTATTAGCAGTAAATTTCCAAATCTTTTTGGATCTAGTAAAATTCATCCTTCTCCTGATTTTTCTTGTTCAGTTCCAAATGAAGATCACATGTCTCCTCCCTCAAATGCATACAATTTCCATTTTTACACATGTAAAATTGGAAAATATGTTCATATTCTAGAACACTGCTATTTTGGAAATTTGAAAAATATTCAAAGGGCATGATTGCTTGGCCATAAAATACTGGTGTGCAGTAGGAACAAGGAAATGTGCAGCCAATTTTTAAAAGCTCGCCCTTTGTTTTTTGTTAGTAGGTTCTATTACATAAATAGTATCATAAAACATCAGAATAGAAAGAGACCTGAAAGACCAGATAGTTTAACTATGTAGTTTTACAAGGGGTTGGGAAGGAAGTAATGGTAGGGAAATCATGGCCTGGCCAGGATCTTCCTGCTGGTCAGTTACAAAGTCAGGATGACAACAAACATTTCTGAGTTCCGAGTTCATGTCTGTTTCCTCTGTGCCACAAAAAGTCCCATATGGTATGAGACCTGTAATTCTCTTCAGACCCTTGAGACTGAAAACAGAGCAATGATTAATTTATACTAATATAATACATTTGAACTTACCACTGATAACTTTTCTTAAACTCAATCCTAATCAACTGTTAAAACATAAGAAAAATGTATCCTTGATTGAGACCATGATATTAAACTCTAGGAAGGGTTCATGTTGGGGCTGAATCATGTCCCTCACAAAAGACACATTCAAGTCTTCATCTCCGTACTGTGGGTGTGAACCCATCTGTAGATAGGGTCTTTAAAGGTATTATATTAGTTAAGGAGTGGACTCATTTATAAATAGGATCTTCAAAGATCTCTTCAGATGAGGTTGTTTTAGTTTGCTAATGCTGCCAGAATGCAAAACATCAGAAATGGATTGGCTTTTATAAAAGGGGGTTTATTTGGTTACACAGGTACAGTCTTAAGGCCATAAAGTGTCCATAGTAAGGCATCAACAATCAGGTGCCTTCACTGGAGGATGGCCAATGGCATCTGGAAAACCTCTTCTAGCTGGGAAGGCACATGGTCAGTGTTTGCTCTGGAGTTCTGGCTTCAAAATGGCTTTCTCCCAGGACATTCCTCTCTAGGCCGCAGCCTCTCTTCACAATGTCACTCTCAGTTGCTCTTTGGGCATTTGTCCTCTCTTAGATTCTCCAGAGCAAGAGTCTGCTTTCAACAGCCGTCTTCAAGCTGTCTCTCATCTGCAGCTACTCTCTCAGCTTCTGTGCATTCTTCAAACTGTCCCTCTTGGCTGTAGCTCCTCTTCAAAATGTCACTCTCAGCTGCACTTCAAAATGTCACTCACAGCTGCACTGAGTTCCTTCTGTATGTCAGCTCATTTGTATGGCTCCAGTGATTTAATTTAAACCCACCCTGAATGGGTGGGGTAACACGTCCATGTAAATTATCCGATCAGAGTCATCACCCACAGTTGGGTGCATCTCCATGGAAACACTCGAAGAATTACAATCTAATCAACACTGATACCTCTGCCCACACAAGATTATATCAAAGATAATGGAGTTTTGAGGGACATAATACATTCAAACCGGCGTAGAGGCCAAATTGAATCAGGTTGGGCAATAATCCCTATGACTGGAGACCTTATAAATATGAGAGGGAATTCAGGTGCAGCCAGTCAGAGGAGGCCAGAAGAAGCCAGAGAGGAGGGAGGTCAGTCACCCTGTGACAGGACCCCCATCACCAGGAGGCTACAGGCTATGGACACCCCAACAGAAAACAGGGCCTTCCCACATCTTGGTTTTGGACTTCTCACCTCCAAACAGTGAGCCAATAAATTCTTGTTATGTAAACCAGCTTATGGTGTGGTATTTGTCATAGCAGCCTAAGACATTTCTGAAATATAACTTGGCAAAATAAAATTTTATAATTTTAATTGACAGGTTAATGTATAATTTATAGACAATAAAATGATGCATGCACAATCAAATAATTTATACATAACAAAATAAAATTACATAAAACAAAATAATTTACATAATGATTTATATACAATAAAATAAAACTGTTTACATAATTTATATACAATTTTTAAATTTTCATGCAAAAAATGCACCATTTTAACTGTACAGACTAATGAGTTTTGACAAATGTATATACCCATGTGACCGTCACTGTCATCAAGATACAAAACATATAAAATATGTTTCCTCAAAAGCCCCCCTGGTCAATCCCTGTCTTCATCTCAGAGCCCAGACAGCCACTAATCTGCTTTTTGTCACTATAGATGATACTTTATAGAGTTTGATTTAAAGGGGATTATATAGCATATAGTCATTTGCATCCAGCTTCTTTCATTCAGAAGACTGTTCATCAGATTAGTCCATTTTCTTGCATGTACCAATAGTTGTTCCCTTTTCATTGCAGAGAAATATTCTATTGTATCACTGTTTCACAACTTGTTTATCCACTCACCTACTGGGGGATCATTGGGTTCTTGCTGGTTTTTAGCTAGTATGAATAAGGCTGCTCTGAACATTTGTGCATGAGCCTTTGGACAGGAAAATTCTCCTTGGGTAAATCCCTGAGTGTAGTTGCTTGGTCACATGGAATGTGTATGTTTAATTTTTCAAGCAATTGCTTGTGGTAGGAGGAATCCTAAGATGGCCCCAATTTCCCACTGCCCTCTGATGGACACTCCCTGTAGAATTGGGTGCAGGCAGGACCAACCAGTGAATGTGATGGGATAGTCACTGTCTGAATTAGGTTACCATAGATGGCAAAGGTGAAAGGATAATCACTCCTATAATCACGATACATCATATAAGCTTCTGTTGTAGCAGATTGGAGGAAAGAGCTTCTACTAGATTTGAAGTGTATGCTGCATTGTTAGGAGAGGGCGTGTTTTAGTTTCCTAGGCTGCTCAAAGCAAACACCATGAAACGGGTTCGTTAAACCATGGGAACTTATTCACTCACATTTTGAGGCTGAGAAAATGTCCAAATCGTGGCATCATCAAGGTGATGCTTTTTTCCCAAAGACCAGCTGCTGATCTTTGGCTCCTCTTCCACATGGCAAGGCACATGGTGGCATCTGCTGGTCTCTCCCTTCTCTTCTGGGTTTCATTGATTTCAGCTTCCTGCTTCTGTGGCTTTCTCTCTTTGTCTGAATTTCATTCTCTTATACAGGACTCCAGTTATAGGATTATGATCACCCTGATTGGGCTGGGTCATACCTTAATTAAAGTAACCTCACCATGAAGTCCTACTTACAATAGGTTTACAACCTCATCAAAAAGTCCTAATTACAATAGCTTCCTACTTACAATGGATTAGATTTAAGAACATGTTTTTCTGTGGCACACACAGCTTCAAACCACCACAGGGCCACATGGCTAAGACCTGCGGGTTAAGCCTCTAGCAGCTGAGAGGGCCCCTTGTCTAATAGCCAGCAAGAAAATGAGGACTTCAATCCAGCATCCACAAGGTACTTAAATCTGCCAACAACCCCATTAGCTTGAAGACCTGAGCCCCAATGAGAACCTCAATTTCAGCCTTGTAAGACCACGAGCAGAGAACCAGGTGGTCTCCAGACTTCTGATGAACAGAAAATGTGAGATAATAAATAGACATTACCTCATGCCACTAAGTTTGTAGTAATTTGCTATGAAGCAATAGAAGAGTGATACACTGCTGAACTGTTTTCAAAAATGATAATGTCATTTGATATTCCTATCCAGCAATGTATTAGAGTTTTAGTTGGTCTAAATGTACACCAACACATCATATTGTCAGTCCTTTTTATTTTAGCCATTTTCATGGTTCCATACTAGTATCTCATATTGGGCACATCTTGTACTTAATACATGTATATGGAGTTGAGAGTTCATTCTGGATGTTATTCTTATGCATTATATAGATATCCTGTTTTAGTTTTTAGTGTATTAGAATAGGTAGAAGGAAATACCTGCAACTGTTGAACTGCAACCTAGTATCCTTGATTCTTGAAGATGATTGCAAAACTAAATAGCTTACACGGTGTGACCATGTGATTGTGAAAACCTTGTGACTCACACCCCATTAACCCGTGTATGGACAGACGAGTAGAAAAATGTGGACAAAAAGTAAATGAATAATGGAGGGAGGGATATGAGATGTTTTGGGTGTTCTTTTTATTTTTATTCTTATTTTTACTTTTTGGAATACTGAAAATAATCAAAAATTGTGGTCATGAATGCACAACTATATGATGATACTGTGAACAATTGATTGCACCCTTCTGATGATTATATGGTATGTGAATACATCTCAATAAAATTACATTTAAAAAACTTTTAAAAATAAAATAATAATTTATATATCTTCTTGTGTGAAGTGTCTGTTGAAATCTTTAACCACATTTTTTGTCTTCTTAATATTTACTTGTAGAAGTTTTTTATATGTTGAATATAAGCCCATTATCAGATATAGCATTGTAATTGTTTTTTCCAAGTTGTGAATTGTCTTTTCGTTTCATCAATGATGTCATTCAAAGAATACAAATTTAGTTTTTCTAAAATCCAATCAATATATCAATTGTTTTTCTTTTAAGGTTCATGCTTTCTGCGTCCAAGCTATGATTTCTTTACCTTCCTGAGGTCAAACAGATTTGTTCAATGTTTTATTCTATAAATTTTATAATTTTAGCTTTCACATTTAGGTCTATGATCAATGTCACTTTAATTCTGTGTATGGTATAAGAGTTGAGATTCATTTTTTTTCCATATGACTATCTAGTTATTCTTGCAACGTTTGTTGGAAAAATTATCCTTTTTGCATTGAATGTACTTGTATTTTTGTCAAAATTTGATTAAACATATATGCTTATGTTTATACATATATATCCTTACACCATTGCCTACTATATCAGTTGGTGTTGTTTTAGACTCAGTTTTGGGTGGTATAACACCTCCAACTTTGTTCTTATTTTTAAAAATGGCTTTGGCTATTTTAAGTTCTTTGGTTTTCCATATAAATTTTCTAATCAGTTTATTGATACCTACAAAAGTCCTGCTGGACTTTTTTTATTGGTATTTCATAGAATCTACAAATTCATTTGGGAAGAATTTTAATCTTGATAATTGAACACTTTGATCCACCAAAAGTTTATCTATCAATATATTTAGGTCTTCTTTAATTTCTGCAAGCATTGTTCTGAAGTTTTCAATAGAGCTCTGTCATGGCCCAAGAGGGCTTTTGCAGCTGAAGGACTAAAGAAAGCACCAGAAACATTCTGAGACATGAGCTTTTATTTTGGAACTTACACACAGGGTGGGGACTCAGTCACATTGCTCTGAACTCAGGAGTTGCTCTGCATGACGATGGTTTCAGAGCTCAACGTGGAGATACTCTGCCAAAGCAGGGTGTGCCAGGGAATGGTTTATAAGGGTTAGGTCAAAGACATTCAAATGGGTATGAAGTGTGAGAGCAGGAGGGGTTGATTTTAGTCAAAAGGGAGGAGGGGGTGAGATAATAGTATCTCAGGAGTTTCAGGGAGGAAGTAGTTTCAGGAGGGAGGTAAGCTATAGATTACATTTAGCACCAGAGGCCTGATCCTACAAGGAGAGTAGGTCAAACCTTAACTGTCGCAGGTCAAGCAAGCTGCTGTGTGCACATTCTCCAAGGCACTTAGGGAAGGCCCTGGGCCCTGGGCTCCCACAAGCTCTTGCAAATATCAATATATAAATTTGTACCTTAAGTTTTTTGTGTTTTTTGATGCTATTATAAATGGTATTTTTAATTTCATTTTCCAATTGTTTGGTTCTAGTACATAGAAATTAAATTGACATTTGTATACTGAGGTTGTAGCCTAGGGCCTTGATATTCTCAGTTATTAAGGCTATAATTTTATTTTTTTTTGATCCTGAGGATTTTCTTTATACAAGTACACATGAGTATGTAATCTGCAAATAAAGACAGTTCTAATTTCTTCTTTCCAATCTCTGTGTACCATTTCTCTCACTTTTTAAATTAAGATTATTTATTATTACAGGGTCATCAGATCAGGCATAAACTCCTGGACTGTATTGTTCACCCTTATCTCTACCATAACTTCTGGCAGAGATGCTCATATATATGAATTAATTAAATGTGAATTCCAAATACCTTCATCTTTAAGAGGTCCCATCTATGGCCTTACATTTCCTTTTGCCACATTGGTTTAATTCTGTGTATTACTGTATGATATCTTCACCTGGGACATTTTAAGAACATGGATCCCAATACAAAGCCAGGGAACCCAGCCAAGGTCACAAGATTAGCTCTGCAGGTGTCCTGCTTTTTCAGAACTTGCCTTGTTCCTCTATCCACTTGCCCAGGTGGCAAAATTTTGCCATCCTGGTATTTATGGATGCACCAGGCAGGACAGCCCCATACTTGTGGCTGGGTTGATACAAATGCATATCCCTTTCTGAATGTCCCTGCTGCAATTGCAGCTGCCCCGGGGCCATGACTCCAGGCCAAGCATGCCCTGTGGGTGTGGGCAGAGTGCTTTCCAGCCAACAAGAAATTGCTAGAAATCCCCATGAAGGGAAAGTTAAAAGACACTCTGAAAAAGTCCTTAGAGTAACCACCAGGCAATGTTAATTCCCATTTTGTATCACCTGCCTGCTTTATTTCTATAACTACATTCTCTAATCCACCATTAGTAAGGCAAAAAATGTAGGTGATGACAGCCTGCTACAACTCTAGTTTATTTCTCTGTGGTGGCTATTAAATAAGAGTGTAAATGAGAAAACAATTTGTGTTTATGAAAAATTCCCTTCATTTTAATAGGTCTTGTGACAGTAGTTCACATATTTTACTAAGAAACTTCTTACAAAGAAAATGCAACTTTTCACATCTGCTTGTAAATGCTGAGGGGAAAAAAAAACCCTTCATAATCTACATATGGTTTCTGAAACAAAGGCAGGATTTAACTGTTCTCATTTAAAATGGAGCCATGCTCTTTTGACCCAGTCATCTACGTGGATATAGAAAAAAACAAACAAACAAACCAAAAAAAAACCACATGATTTAGAACTTTACTGAGCCTGTTTCTTTACCTGTTAACATTTGGAAGGTGAATTAAAGCTGGTGAAAGGTGCTGAGTTAACTGCTATGGAATTGAGGATTATGGGGACAGATGCCTCTTCCAGCACCAAGCAAAGGGCTGGGAACAGGCCAAGGGAGCTAAAAATGTATCAAATGACCCCCGCATACATCAAGCACCCCTACAACAGTCAGTGCAAACACATCAACAAAGTGCTGCTTCTCCAGGAAGAAATGCACAAGTGATAGTAGCCGTGATAGTAGCAGCAGTACAAGTACTGGAAATAAAAATAATGCATTTAAAATACATTTGTGTGTCAAGCACAGTTCTTCAGCACTTTCTATGTGATAAATCATCTAATAGATTATCATCTAAATGCATGTCATTCAGGTTAAAATTTCTACCTCAATTTCCAATATTGAAAAAGATTTAATTATTTTTCCCCAAGATAAGCAAAGCAAACCAGGCTATAACACAAAGTCTTCAAGTCAAATTTCTTTGCCATGAGAAGGTGAGTAGATCAAGAGGTACAGATCTCTTGTTAAGCTTTGCCCCTTCTATTGTTTACCTGGAGGATCCAGCTCAAAAGTGTACTCAGGATTCTTTTCAGAGAAAAGAATTAGAAGTTTCCCTCTGATTTCCTCTAATTCTCTCAGCCTCAAAACCACCCCCCCCACACACACACACACAGAGATAGCAATCTTTCAAAGAGATGCCACCATGGCCAAGAAATGGAATTAAACATTTTAGACAAGGGGTCTACTGATAACAGATCAATATTATATATGTGCTCTTGTGTATGATTTAAAACTCGTGAAACATTGTGTGAATGATCAGGAATATATACATAGCACTGCACATTAATTACAGCACAGGTGCCGCCCTGTGCCGCAGTGAGGATATCTAAGGCCATTCTATTTTGTAAAACTACTTTCCTAAGCTGTGTGGCTTCCTCATTTAGCAAGGATATAGCCATTCTGGAATCATTAAGTGCTTGGGCAGTGTGAATGGCTAAAGCTGCTGCATGGTTTCCAGTAATTATTGCAGCTATACCTGGTGCAAGAATGGCTAAAGGATAATACCACCAATGAATGTATTCTATTCTATATCTAGCTTAACCACTTAATTACTAGGAGTATGGGGCAAAGAGTCATATAAGGTAGCAGGGACATAGAGATGTCCCTACATACAGCAGTCTTTCCAGTTACAGGGCAAATAGGGTCCGCCATATTGTCCACAGGTCCACATCCATCCCTTAGGGGAAAGATATGCCCCATGTTGGTTGGAGTTATTTTGACAGTGGAGAAGACCATTGTTTTGTAGTTTATCAGTAAAATTACACAATTTGGGGGGTAGCCACCCCACAAGAATTCTATCAAGTCACTCCACACAGACAGGGGCAAGATAGCCTACAGTTATAGCTTCTGCCACCAGCCACCCCAAGCCATCAGATACAGCATACCCCAGGGCTTGGTCTCCTGTTCCTGTACAAAAGAGGAGATGTAAAACCCAGTCTCATTGTAACCGTAGTTGGGAATTCAGTCTTAAATGAGAGGATTCTTTTCCAGATTTTCTGATGCACTGAATTCTGCCAGGTCAGCAGGGCATTCCATGCAGTCCCGTTCTCAGGAGATACAGTCCAAGGAAGCCCAGTATCACCCAGAGGTGGCAAGTCTGTGAAAACCCAATATTGGGTTTGATTGTGGGCATGAATTACCACTGAAGCCCACCACAGGAAGGTTTTTCTAGGGTGCCATGGGCAAAAAGAAAGATGTTTATGGGAAACAATAGGGCTAATTCCTACCGGTCTAATAACATACATGCTAGAGTTCCATTGGTTGATAACAAGGTTCCAGGCAGAGGAATGTTATGGGGAGGTTTTAAATACCAGATGTTCTCCTCCTGCAAATCTTGAGAGTCCTCTACCATTACATCAATTGTTAATCTGGGCATAAGAAGGATCCACATAATCATGCATAAAGTTCCCATGGGAATAGGGGGCCCTGGATTAGTAATAAAGATTTTAACAGGCGTTTTTTTTTTTTAATAAACTGAGGTCTTACTGCATTGGGTAACTCTGGTTCCCCAGGGACCTAGGATTCCTAACCAACGTGGCTGCATAGGCCAGCACCAAGGCCACTGACCTAGTTTTCCCTGTTTTGTATGGTCTGAGGCACAGGCACAACAAATTATTATCATCCCCTCTTTTAGGCTGTATAGTGGCTGGACCTTTAATTTGTATTTTCAGTGCCTGAATGGCTGCTGCTGTCAGCATTTCAATAGGAGCTAGAGATGTGGAGTTTAGGCGGATTAAGGCTTGATGAAGCCTATTTGTCCTCTGCTGCAAGGACCTCTTATCATCCTTCAGCTGTTCCTTTAACAAACCACTCATTCTTTCAATAAGTCCAGCACCTGCAGAATTGTAGGGCACGTGGAACATCCACATGATGTCCTGATCCATGGCCCAGGATTGGGTCCCCCAATCACTGTCTATCTGTGTAGGTACCTAATACAGAGAGCTCATTCTTCCCAAACAGCATACGATGGCCTGCTGGTTTGCCTTCCCCACTGGGAAAGCTAACAAAAGTCCTGTAGCTGTGTCTGCGGCAGTAAAATCATACCCTGCCCCCTCTGAGAGTGGAAGGGGACTGATGTAGTCCATTTGCCACTGGATCACCAGGATTTGTGACCAGCCAATATGTCCCATCTGGTGTGATGGCCAACATAGTCAATGCAGGGAGCATGAAGGCACCATCTATTGATCTCCACCAGCTGTTGGCATGTGACTGGCAGCTGGAACTGCTGAGCCAGATGCCACAGGGATGGTTCCCTTAGTATCTGCATTTCCAATGCAGCTGCTCTGCTGCTTCCCTGCCTTGGGGAAGCACAGTGGCAGTCCAACATTGGCCTCCCCAGGAGAAGGTGAATGCAGGCTGGCTTCATTTTTTGAGGGAGATACTAAGGACAGCATTAGCAGGATCCAATACAAAATGATACTGACACAATTGGGTACTAATTTCTTGTAACCAGCAATGTTTGGGACTGCAGCATACAATGGTGGTGTTATTTAGTTTAATTCTTGATAATCTACTGCCATGTATCACAGTCCATCAGGCTTTCCTACTGACCAAACAGGAGTATTGAAAGGGCTATGGGTGGGTATTATTATCCCCACCCACTCCCAACTCTTTGATTTTGACTGAGATTTCTTGGTGCCATCCTGGAAATTTATACTGTTTTGTAGCCACAACCCTCTGAGGAAGGAGCACTTTTAATAAGGGACAATTTTGCCTGCCCCTTTAAGACTGCTTTGATCACTCTACACCAGAGGCAGAATTCCCCTGTAGTGGTTGCAATTTGGCATTCTGTAGAAGATCAATTCCTAAAATATATTCCAGTAGGGGAAATATATACCATATACACTTATCCTGTGCCACTTCGCCTGAACTGTTTTCCCTCCCTAGCCATCTATGTCCAGTACTGGCCTGTGGAATAAGGCTTCATTCCCCCAGATTAAGCTACATTCGGCTCCCGTGTCTACTATTGCTAACACTAGCTGCTGGTTGGTAGCGGACCAGTAAATAGTTCATTCTACATGTGGCCTCTGATCCTGCAGGTCCCTGGCTATTGTTTGTACCCAGGGATCTCAACTTCCCCTCTATGGAAGAGGGAAAGGGGCTTGCCATGCCTCTTCTGGGGGAGCAGAGTGCTCCTAGACTTGGGCACTGAATGGCAGTTTCTTTCCTGACTTCGTTTCTCCCTTGGAGGCTTGGGAGTTCACGCTAGTAAATTTTTGGTCCTTGGGCAGTTTGCTCTATAGTTTTACTAGGACTGCATGTGGTTGCTTATCTATAGCTTCTATCTCTGTGCCTGCAGCAATGAGATCCACCCCCGTCTGCTTGTGGGATGCCTGATTAGGGCTGTCATGCTCGCAGGGAGACTTTCCCTTTGTCCTTACTCCCACCTCTTTTTTCTGCAGCATCTCTGACTCTCCAAGGTCAGTTACAGCCTGAGTGGCAAGAGAAATGGGCTGTTCTACTAGTGGACTTAGGATAGACATAAGAAACCCATAGTAATGTTGGGGTAGTATGCAATACTGTGGCTTTCATTCCTATGGTAAAAGTTTCACTGTCAGGACATACTAAAGCCACAGCATAAATGGCATGCTTCATTCCTAGCCCCCTTAAAACATCTTGTAGCTCCTCCATAGTTTGCTACTGGGGAGTATTGTGCAGTATATCCCCATCATTAGACCATGCAGCCTTACATCCATCAACCAGCCATACCAATAAGGAGGTGGTTTTTGCATTATCTGAGGTAGCACACAAGCATTGTCATAGAGGAGGATGGGTTGTAATAGACGCCAATATACTCATCTCCACTCCAGATAACACTAGCCCCTCTGGTCCAGTGTCCCAGAACCTCAAAAATCAATTGGATAGGGGCTCCAATAAAGTTTTTTTGTCTATAACATTGCACTAAATTGTCAAATTCAGCAGCAGTATAAGCTCTCACAGTAATGTGTAATTTCTGTCCAGGAGGTTGGACTTGCTGAACCCCAGGGGGTTATCTTGTGATGCCTTCCATTTCTGTTGTATTATGGGGCACACCTGTAGGGCTCTTTATCCTCCTCTACCTCCCATTCTTCCTCCTCTTTCTCTTCTGAGGAGTGTATAGGGGTCCCATGTTTTGGGGTCCCATCCTGGAATAACTAAAATCCTCTGTACTCAAGTCCAAAGCAACTTATGGCTTTTGACTCAAGCATATCTGCATGCTAGAGTCTCTAACTGATCACCCATTTGAAGCAGGTGATCAGTCAGAGGGTCCTATATTTCCACCTGGGCAAGGCACATATCTCTTTCTAGTTTTACTTTCTCCTATAAAGGGCAAACACTAGCTTTCACCACTTATTCTGCCTTGATAGCTATCTGCAAGTCTCCTAGCAGGGGCCATGCTATGACTGCCACTATTTGGTGTTCTTTTCTTCTTACTCAAGTTTAACTGTCCTTCTATTTTTTTGCAAAAAAGTTACCAGGCTGGAGTTTCAGGTGTCCCCATCCTTTTATGGCCATCCTCATTCATCTAGGAGGGAAGCCATCCTTCCCCATGTGGACAATATAGGCCAATTTGGGATTCCCCCATGGATTCTCCCTTCCCAGGACTCATGCCCACTACAGCTGGTGGATCTTTGGTCTCCTGGCTGGCTCACCAATTGTTCCAACCCAGCTCAGCCCCAAGACTGAAGAACATGCCAGACACAGAGTTAAGCATGAGTTTAATTAGGACTTAGGAACAGGAGATGGTTCCACATTAGCAGCTGACTGGGAAGGTTGGAAGTTAGTGTCCCTCAAAGAGTGGAGGGTGCCAGGGGGTGATTTATAAGGGTTAGAACAAAGGCATTCCATAGGGTATAAGAACAGAGTTTCAGCAGGGTTTTGTGACAGAGGGGTGGAGATTTGTTATCAACAGTGATAAGGGGAAGGGAGTTTTATTGCTTTGTTTATGATACCATTTGTACATTCTTTCTCCCCCTGGAGAGGTCTGATGACTTTTAATTTCTGTCCTGGTCAAGTAGGCAGCTATGTGAAACAACTTACTCTCACTATGGAGGAAGGGGCCCTAAGCCCTGGGTCTACATGCCCTCTTTACACATAATTAACTTTATGTTTAATCACTGTTCTGGTTTGCTAATGCTGCTGGAATACAAAATACCAGAGATGGATTGGCTTTTATAAAGGGGGTTTATTTGGTTACAAAGTTACAGTCTCAAGGCCATAAGGTGTCCAAAGTAAGACATCAACAACTGGGTACCTTCACTGAAGGATGGCCATTGGTGTCCAGAAAACCTCTGTTAGCTCAGAAGTCACATGGCTGGTGTCTGCTTGCTCCCAGGTGACATTTCAAAATGGCATTCTCCAAAATGTCAGTATCAGCTTCCATCTTCAGAATGTGTCTCTCAGCAGCAGCTGCTCTCTCAGCTTCTGTGCATTCTTCAAAGTGTCCCTCTTGGCTGTAGCAAGCTCACTCCTTCTGTCTGAGCTTATAAGTGCTCTAGTAAACTAATCAAGGCCTGTGCCAAATGGGCAGGGCCACACATCAATGGAAATTATCCAATTAGAGTTATCACCTACAGTTGGGTGGGTCACATTTCCATGGAGACACTAATATGTCTACCCACACAAGATTGCATCAGAGATAATGGCATTTTGAGGGACATAATAATTCAAACTGGCATAATCACTAAGGAAATATTATGCAAGTCAGTCTTATTTTGCATGGTCAGAGTAAGGAGTGTAACATTACTCTTTCAGAAAGCAAACAGCAAAAAAGTATGGCTGGTGTTGTGATTGGAGTTTGAAGCCAACGACACAAAAGTCTCTAGGCCTCATTACCACAAAGGAGAGTCTAAAGTTGTATGTAATGGTGCCTAAGAGTCTCCCCCTGAGTACCTCTTTGTTGCTCAGATGTGGCCTCTCTCTCTCTAACTGAGCCATCTCGACAGGTGAACTCGCTGCCCTCCCCCCTACATGGGACCTGACTCTCAGGGGTGTAAATCTCCCTGGCAACACAGAGTATGACTCCCGGGGATGAATGTGGACCTGGCATCGTGGGACTGAGAGTATCTTCTTGACCAAAAGGGGGATGCAAAATGAGACGAAATAGTTTCAGTGGCTGAGAGATTCCAAATGGAGTCGAGAGGTCACTCTGGTGGACATTCTTATGCACTATATAGATAACACCTCTTAGGCTTTAATGTATTGGAATAGCTAGAAGTAAATACCTGAAACTACCAAATTCCAACCCAGCAGTCTGGACTCCTGAAGACAATTATATAATAATGTAGATTACAAGGGGTGACAGTGTGATTGTGAAGACCTTGTGGATCACACCCCCTTTATCTAGTGTATGGATGAGTGGAGGAATGGGGATAAAAACTAAAGGACAAATGGGGTGGGATGGGGGGATGATTTGGGTGTTCTTTTTTCACTTTTATTTTTTATTCTTGTTCTGGTTCTTTCTGATGTAAGGAAAATGTTCAGAGATAGATTGTGGTGATGAACGCATAACTATGTTATCATACTGTGGACAGTGGATTGTATATCATGGATGATTGTATGGTGTGTGAATGTATTTCAATAAAACTGAATTTAATTAAAAAAAAAAAAAAAAAAAAAGTCTCCAGGCCTTCTTAAGCCAGATGGGAGGGACTAAAATGAGTGAATGTTGCATTTGTCCTGGGTTTATATTATAACATTTACAGCAATGCTTACTTTCTGTTATACATAACTTAAAATTGAGGTTAAAAAATGTGAATGTTGAGATATTATGTGTAGGTAATGCATATAGAAACACCATCATTCATTTCCTCTTCTTCAATTTGGTTTGATTCTTTAAAAAATACATTAGGCCACCTGCTTTGCAATAAGAGGATAGGAAATGAAATCAGGAGCGTACTGGTCTCCATGGAACTCAGTGTCATGCAATCTACACTAACTAGGGTAGGATTTCAGGAAAATTAATGCACAATGGTCAGAGATTTCATTTACTCCCTAAATTTTCATTGCCGGCAAAAGAAGCAACACAGATTCTCCATGGATGTGGTCAAATTTGCAAGGCAGAGGGAACATAACATTTCTGGGCAAACCTTCTTCATTTTGTGATTATCGTAGCAGGCTTACAACACTAGTTTAGCAACCTCACACTCACCACTGGTCATCTTTAGGCAGTGTAAGAAGCTAAATAATTAAGAGAATGCACTTTTTTTAGTGATTAAAAATATTGAAAGTGAAGTAACACTAGTAATGTGCTAGAGCTTTTCAATTCCAATTTCCATATTTTAAAATACTAGAGAAAATATTGCATGTTGAAGAAAATGGTAAAATTTAAAAATGTTTCCTTTTTTCTTTTTTTTAAGTGAAATCTTTCCATTAGCATGAAAGAAAACTCTTCTTTCAGGAGACTATTGTTTCCTCTCCCCAGTCCAGCTTTGTGTCTGCTGTGGTTTTCCTCATGAATTTGACACTTCCTCCATGCAACAGAACTATTTTTGGTAATAATTATGTGGTGAAATCCATTATAACAGTGGCTGGAAAAGAAGTACAAATAGTGAACATGGAGTTTTATTGAACTTCATACATATGTATAATCATAACAGTAAAAAATTGTAAAAGTAAATAAATATTACAATATAAATAGATTAAAAAGTAATGAAGTGATTCTTTATATTCTTTATATTATATTGCATTAATGCTTTTTTGAAAAGAGGAGGACAACTTACATATTGGTCTGACACCTTAATGAATTATATTACAGTGTCTATTTTCCATCCTCAATTTTCCATACTTGTCCAAATTGATCTTCTTTGCATATTCACATTCAATAGACATATAACCAGATTTGCCACCTATCTTCACTAAAATGTAATTAAAGAAAACTTTTTAAATTTTAATTTCAAAGATTTTTTTTCACATGAAGTAACAGACATATGAATAGTTAGGAAAAGTCTTAAACACAAGGATAAGTTTCTCAGAGAGTCACAGATACCACATTTCACAATAAGTTCCAGAAATTGCAATATTGTGCATGTCTTTGTTTCTTTGGGATTGATGCTATAGGCTTTCAAATGTCTCCACAGTTGAAAAATTTTCCCTAAAATATCTTCACCAGAAAATTCATCATAAATTTCTATTATATCTGGTGAAAACTTCCAATGTTTTTCTTCTTCCAAAAAGAATCTGAGAAACGGTTGAATGTTAGCAAACACTGAGAATGTTTAATCTATTGCTTTAGAACAAGTGTCCAGTTCTTGGCAGAAATAAAGTATTCAAACATGCCCTGAATTCCTTCTGACAATGGAAGACCAGAATCTTCTGTCCTTTCTCCTGGCATTCTTCCTTGAAATTGGGTTCTTTTTTTCTATATAAATGTTCATATATTTATGTTTTATTGTTGCATAGTTAATGGCTTTGTCACAATTTGTGTGGTAATCTTCGAGGAATGAGTTTCAAGTTTGATGTTTCACTATACCTTTTTTAAGGCTGATTCTGGCTGCCTGTAAATATATTTATATCTAATTTCCTTCATTTAAAATTTCATGCCAGAAAAAGAATAGCTCAGAAGGAACAAAATCACATTCTGCAGAGGAACAAAATCTGAGAGTATTCTCTTGTGTACACATTAACTTTCAGATTGTACTACACTTCAAAGGTTTAGCTAAACTCTTCAATATTTATCTTTATTGAATATAGAACTTCATAGTAAGCACACCATGTCATCAGGGACAGTCTTGTCACAGTTATACCATATTCTAAAGCCTTTTTCATCTATGAGGTGAGACTGAAAGGAATAAATAATTGCATTCCAAATTTTTTTAAATGTCACCATGAAGAAAAACTTCAAGTGGTCACAGAATAACAGAACTGAAGTAATCCAAGTTTGTTTTACTTCTATACCATTATAATCTTTATGCTAACATTTTGAAATTTTACACTGACCATTTAAATGCAGTAGTGTATAATACTGCAGGGATTGGGGACATGGATTGGTCCAAAGCAAGCTCTAACAAGGTTGAATGCTTACAAATTTACTCTCAAAACAAAGATAGCTAACATAAGAGATAGTATGCATGCATATATTTCCTTAGCTTTGTCCACTGAGAGGACCCAGAAATAATGACATCCCAGTAGCAATGAGGGCACACAGCACCCAGATCTTGGATTTGAAATATCATTCTCTGATAAAAGGAATTAGGACTCTTTGGACAAAAGGTTGATTCTAACACTGGGGCAGAGAAAATACAAGATGAGCCTGGAATATCTTGAAATGCCATAAAGAAGGAAGTGCTCAAAAACCAAATCAAAAGTGGCATGGAAAGGTATCCAGTAGTCAACCTGAAAGATCTCCAACAGCCAAAGCCAGAACAATGTAAGCAATATAATAAATAATAAGTATCACTTATAACCCAAAGTACTAAATAAATATCCATGGGTCCATACTGCTAGAAATACCTAATTAAATGAATAAATAAATGGGGAGAAGGAAACCATTTTCCTTATAAAATAATTATAAATAATATAGGTAGATACTCCCCCAAGGAACTAGAGATTTATTTCTCTCCCCTTGAATATGGGCTGGATTTAGTGGCTCATTTCCAAAGAATAGAGTAGGGAAAGAAGAAAAATAGTAATTTCACAGTGGAGAAAACTGGCAGATACTGAGTTAGCCAAGTGATAAAGTTAACACCACCAGTGATAAATCATGTTAAAACATGTGTGATGGTTAAGTTCATGTGTCAACTAGGCCAGTTTGTGACATCCAGTAGTTCAGTCAAGCAAGCACTGGCCTGATTATTACTATGAGGACATTTCAGGACTTAAATCATCAGTAAGTTGATTGCATCTATGGCTGGTTACATCTACAATCAACTGAGGAGACTGTCTTCAACAATGTGAAGTATTATCAAATCAGTTGAAGGCTTTGAAAATAGCAGTCAGAAAGGAGAATTTCCATCTCATCTCAGACAGCCAACTTTTCCCAGGAATTCATCGAAAATCTTCATTAGAGTTCCCAGCTTGCAGTCTGCCTTATAGAATTCAGACTTGCCCATCTCCACAGTCATGTGACTCAATTCTTACAAAAAATCTCATAATATTTACAGATATCTCCTGTTGGATCTATTTCCTAGCGAACCCTTACTAATATACCATGTAAACCCCAATATGAAGCTAAAAGAAAGTCACCTCACATCTGGTGTTCTCTCAAAATCCCATAAACCCACTATAATCATGAGTAAACATCAAACACCAAATTGAGGGACCTCCTTCATAATACCTGAACAGTGCTGTGCCAGTAGGAATATATTATGTCCCCCCAAACACCATTATCTTTGATGTAATCTTGTGTAGGCAGACCTATCAGTGTTAATTAGATTGTAGTTCTCTGAGTGTTTCTATGGAGATGCACCCCACCCAACTGTGGGTGATGAGTCTGATTGGAAAATTTCCGTGGAGGCGTTGGCCCACCCATTCAGGGTGGGTCTGAATTAAATTACTGGAGCACTATATAAGAGCAGACAGAAGGAGCAAGCTGCTACAGCCAAGAGGGACACTTTGAAGAAAGCACAGCAGCTGCAGATGAGAGACAGTTTGAAGATGGCCATTGAAAGCAGACTCTTGCTCCGGAGAAGCTAAGAGAGGACAAATACCCCAAGTGCAACTGACAGTGACATTTTTGAGGAACTGCAGCCTAGAGAGGAACATCCTGGGAGAAAGCCATTTTGAAACCAGAATTTGGAGCAGACACTGGTCACATGCTTTCCCAGCTAACAGAGGTTTTCTGGATGCCATTGGCCATCCTCCAGTGAAGGTACCCAATTGCTGATGTGTTACCTTGGACATTTTATGGCCTGAAGACTGTAACTGTTTAACCAAATAAACCCCCTTTAAAAAAGCCAGTCCATTTCTGGTGTTTTGCATTCCAGCACATTAGCAAACTAGAACAAGTGCTTTTCAAAACTTCAAGGTCATGGGAAAAAAAAAAAAAAAAAAGAAAGAAAGAAAAAAAGACTGAGGAACCATCACAGATTAGAGAAGATTAAGGAGATAAAATGATTAAATGCAATTTGGTTTCTTGGATGGGATCCTGGAATCAAAAAATACTGTTAGTAGGAAAAGTGGTGAAAGCTGAATAAAGCCCAGAGTTTATTTTTTTTTAAATCCCATCAGAATTAATTCTCTAATAATATTATTATTGTGTGGCTTAGTCAGTTATTTAGTTTTATTTGATATGTCTTCTAAATATCTATAATGAATTTTATCTAAATCATATTTTCAAATTCTTGAAATAAACTAACTCATTTATTTAAATTTTAAAAAAAGTATTATAATTTTGGTATCACAGGATACCTAGTGTTCCTAAGAGTAAAATTAACAAACAATGTAGAAACTCTGTATGAATAAAACTATAAAACTTTATTGAAGGACATTAGAAAAGATTAGAAGAAGGGGTGAGAAATACCATTTCATGGATAGCAAGCTGCAATATGGCAAATATTTCAACTCTTCCACAATCCATTGAATCAAGGCAATTCCAATGAAAAATATCTCATCAGGTGTTCTGTTGGACTTGAAAAGCTGACTCTAAAACTTACACAATGTCGTAGTTTGCCAAGGCTGCTATAACAAGTACCATTGACTGGTTGGCTTAAACAACTAGAATGTATTTCTCACAATTTTGGAGGCCAAAAGTCCAAAATCAAAGTGTCAGCAGACCGTGCTTTATTTAAAGTCTGTAGCACACTGGTGGTGGCTTGTCAGCAATTCATATCTCAATCTCTACCTCTGTCACATGGTCATCTGTCTCCCCCCTCATTCCTTCTACTGTGTCCAAGTTTCTTCTGCTTATAAAGGCCCTAGTCATGTTGGATTAAAAAGTAAATTAACTTAGGTTCCCCCATCAGTGGAACACACAATTCCAAGATAAAATACTCTAAAGTATAAGAATATCCATGATTGAAGTAAATAATTTATTAACATGGGCACACTTTTCAATATTCCATTGTATCCACCTAACTGAATAAAGATCAACTTGAAATATAAGGCATTTGACATGAACATTTTAGGGAACTTCAATAAAAGCCAAGTCACTCTCAGTGAAATAATTTTGCACAAAGAAGAAATAGGGTACTACAGAAGGTGATAAAGCAACCATGTCTTAGAAGCCCCAGCTGCCATCAAGGAATAATTTAGGTGGCACATGGGAGGCAGCAGGAGGACAAAGAAACAATTGAAGTTGTATCAGAAAATCCAGGTCCATGGATTATTTAAGCACCTGTTTATTTTTTATATAGAAGTTTTAATCTTATAGCCACAGGCTGGATGTATAGCAATATAACATCCTTTATTTTCCTCTAAGGGAAAACAATTATCTTATAAGCCTCTTAATCTAGGCTTAGTAAAACCAAGAGAAGAGGAAAGGAAGAGATAAATAAAGAAAGAAGGAAGAAATGAAGATAGATTTTAAAAAAGTCAGAGGTACAGAGATAAGGAAAGGTAGAAAGAGAAAAAGAAAGTGAGAGAGAGTAGAAAGAAAAACAGTAGCTAAGATGGACACTGATTACTATAAGCCAGTTATAGTTGTAAGGCCTTTATATATTTTGTCATTTAATGAAACACCCCTCCGATGTAGGTGTCCTTCTAGTAACACCTTGTTACTGTCAAAATTGAGACGCTAAGAAGGTAAAGCAACTAGAAGAGCCAAATTCTGAACCCAAAAGGTTTGGCTCCAGAACCTCTGCTATTAACCAGTGCACTGTTTCCAGGTCTTGCATGACCACATGGTACCCTGGTGACAATTAGCAAGTTTCTCGTGTCCTCTGAATCTCTCCTAAACATTCCTCCCTCCTCCCTGGGTGACACGGAAACAGCCCGTTATCCTGCACCTTCCTTGTTCTACAAAGTATTTAGTTTTACTTCTTATTGTGGAAAACTTCAAACATACCCCAAACTAGACAGAATTGAACAATGAATTCCCAAGTACCCATTACTGCTTCAGCAATCATCAGCTCATGGCTAATCTTTTTTTTCCTGTACTCCCATGTGTCAACCCCACCTCCCCCACTGAACTATATCAAAGCAAATTCCAGCTATTGTATCACTTCATCTGTAAATATTTCAGCATGGTCATACCTCAGAGATATTGTGGGTTCAGTTCCAGACCACCACAATAAAGCAAATATCCCAATAAAGTGAGTCACATGAATTTTTTGGTTTCCCAGTGCATATAAAAGTTATGTTTACACTAGACTGTAGGCTATTAAGTGTGCAGTAGCATTATGTCTAAAAAAACAATGTACATACTGTTTTAGCTTAGAAAAGCTGCCAAAATGCAATATGCGAGAAATTGGCTGGCTTTTACAATGGGGATTTATTATCTTTCAAGCTTACAGTTCTGAGGCCATGAAAATATCCAAATCAACGTATCATCGGGTGAAGCTCTCTCCCCAAAGACCAGCTGATGGCAGTCCTGGACTCCTCTGTCACATAGAAAGGTGCATGGTGGCACCTGCTGGTCTCTTCTGAGTTGCTTTCAGCTTCTTGGTTCATGGCATTCTCTCTCTCTGTCTGAATTTCATTCTCTTTAAAAGGACTCCAGTAAGAGGATTAAGACCCATCCTGAATGAGATGGTCACATCTTAACCAAGATCCTACTCACCAAAAGATCCTACCACAGTGGGGAATGGATTAACTTTAAGAACATGATCTTCCAGGATCCACAAAACCTCTAAACCATCACACATACCTTAAATTAAAAATAGGTTATTGCTAAAAAATGTTAACCATCACCTGAGCCTTCAGCAAGTCATAATCTTTTTTGCTGGCAGAGGGTCTGGCTTTGAGGTTGATGGCTGCTGACTGATCAGGGTCGTGGTTGCTGAAAGTTGGGGTGGCTGTGGCAATTTCTTAAAATAAGACAATGAAGTCTGTTGAACCAAGTGACTCTTCCTTTCACAAAAGATTTTTCTGTAGCATGTGATGCTGTTTGATAGCATTTTACCCACAGAACTTTCAAAACTGGAGACAATCCTCTCAAACATCATCACTGCTTTATCAAATAAGTTTATGTAATACTCTAAACCCTTTGCTGTCATTTCAATAATGTTCACAAAATCTTCACTCAGTAGTTTCAATCACAGGAAACCACTTTCTTTGCTCATCTATAAGAGGCAATTCCTCATCCATCAAAGTTTTATCACAAAATTGCAGCAGTTCAGTCACATCTTCAGGATCCACTTTTAATTCTACTTTTCTTGCTATCTCTACATCTGCAATTACTTCTTCCACTGAAGTCTTGAACCCCTCAAAGTCATCCATGAGGGTTGGAATCAACTTCTTCCAAACTCCTGTTAATGTTGATATTTTAACTTCCTCCTGTTGAATCACAAATGTTCTTCATGGCATCTAGAATATTTCCAGAAAGTTTTCAATTTACTTTGTCCAGATCCATCAGAGGAATCACTAACTATGGAAACTACAGCCTTGAAACATGAATTTCTTAAATAATATTGAAAAGTCAAAAATATTCTTGATCCAGAATAGATGTAGTTTTAGCAGGCATGAAAACATTAATGTCATTGTATGTTTCCATCAGAGCTTTTGGGTGAGCAGTAATATTTTGAAAGCAATCTTTTTTTTCTGAACGGTAGGTTCAATGGTGGGCTTCAACTATTCAGTCAACTGTGTTGTAAACAAATGTGCTATCATCCAGTCTTCTTTGTTCCATTTATACAGCACAGATGGAGTAGATTTAGCATAATTCTCAAGGGCCCTAGGACTTTTTGAATGATAAATGAGCATTGGCTTCAACTTAAGTCACCAGCTGCATTAGCCTCTGATAAGAGAGTCAGCTTGTCCTTTGAAGCTTTGATGCCAGGTATTGACTTCTCCTCTCTAGCTGTGAAAGTCCTAGATGGCATTTTCTTCCAATAGAAGCCTTTTTTTTATTTTTAATCTACATTGAAACTCTTATGTTTAGTGTAGCTAGATCTTCTGGATAACTTGCTACAGCTTCTACATCAGCACTTGCTGCTTCACCCTGCACCTTTATGTTATGGAGACAGCTTCTTTCCTTAAACATCATGAACCAAACTCTGCCAACTTCAAACTTTTCTTCTGCAGCTTTCTCACCTCTCTCAGTCTTCAGAGGACTGAAGAGAGTTAGGGCCTTGCTTCAGATTAGGTTCTGCCTTAAGGGAATGTTGTGGCTGGTTTGATCTTTCATCCAGACCAATAAAACTTTCTTCATATCAGCAATAAGGCTGTTTTGCTTTCTTGTCATGCATGCGTTCACTGGAGTAGCACTTTTAATTTCCTTCCTTTT
Organism: Choloepus didactylus; assembly: GCF_015220235.1. Taxonomy (NCBI): domain Eukaryota; kingdom Metazoa; phylum Chordata; class Mammalia; order Pilosa; family Megalonychidae; genus Choloepus; species Choloepus didactylus. Next base: position 32,286,023 of record NC_051317.1, on the reverse strand, counting down.
GCTTTGCATTCACAACTTGGCTATCTGGGTGCAAGAGGCCTAGCTTTTGGCAGGTCTTGGTTTTCAACATGCCTTCCTCACTAAACTTAATCATTTCTAGCTTTTGATTTAAAGCGAAAGACATGTTACTCTTCCTTTGACTTGAATGCTTAGCAGCCATTGCAGGATCATTAATTGGCCTAATTTCAATACTGTTGTGTCTGGGGAAACAGGGAAGTCCGAGGAGAGGGAGAGAGCCCGGGGAATGGCCAGTCGTTGGAACAGTCAGAACACACACAGCATTTACTGGTCAAGTTCACTTATATGGGTGTAGTTTGTAGTGCCCCCAAACAATTAAAATAGTAACATCAAATAATACCAATCACAGACCACCATAACAGATATAATAATAATGCAAAAGTTTGAAATACTGTGAGAATCATGAAAATGTAACCCAGAAATATGAAATGAGCACATGCTGTTAGAAAAATGACATTGATAGACTAGAAGCAGGGTTGCCACAAACCTTCAATTTGCAAAAAAAAAAAAAAGAAAGGAAATAATGCAGTATTTGTGAAGTGGAATAAAGTGAAGAGTAATAAAACAAGGTATGCCTATAACTTGTATGATAAATTCCTAGCCTACAAAATTTCATGTTAATTTTGTATTCCTGACATGAGAAATTTGTTCAGCTTTAAGTACTACAAATATCCCAAACTTGGTTTGCATTTCACTCTTTTGATATATTTTCATAAGGATATCTTTCAATATATTTAATAATATCTTTTAATAAAGCATAATTTATCGATATATTCTTTTATGGTTACTGTCTTCTGTACCTGGTATAAGAAATGTTTGCCTATCTCTGGGTCAAGAAAATATTCTCCCATGCTCTCTTCTGGAAACTTTATTGATTTACCTTTTACATTTTCACTTGTGATCCATCTCAACTAAAGTTTTGAAAATGATGTGAGATATGGGTCTAATCAATTTTTTTCCCAAGTAGATATCTGATTGATGCAGCATCATTTACTGGAAATGCCATAATTTCCCCACTAATTTGCCATGGTGCATTTGTCATGAATGAGGTATACCTGTAGGTCTATTTTAGGCATACTCTTCTACTTTTCTATGATCTCAGTACTAAATTATCTCAGATACTAAGGCTTAATTAGTTTTTCAAGGAATCTGTCTAATTCATCTAAATTTTCAAATTATGGACATACGAATGCTCGTTATATTCTTATCTTTTTGAAGTCTACAGGATATGTAATGTTCTTTCTTTCCTGGTATTGAAAATGTGTCTTTTCTGCCCCTCAATTCATTCTTTTTAATTCATCAGTTGTGTTACTCTTTCTAAAGAATTGGTTTTTGCATTGTTGGTTTTCTTCATTCCACATTTTCCCCCATTTCATTGATTTCTCACATATTTAGTAAACCCTTCTTCTATATTATTGGCATTTCATTTACTTTCCTTTCCCAGCTTCCCAAGATGGGAGCTTAGATCACTTTCTCCTTTTATAATATAAGCTGTTAGACCCCGAAATTTCCCTTAGAACACTGCTTTAGCAGCATTTTTTCTTCATCAAAATATTTTCCACTTGTGATTTTTCTTTGACTCATTGGTTATTGTGTTTTTTCAAAATATTTGGGAGTTATTCTAGTTTCAGGTATATGCGGGACACTGATTACGTGCTTCAACTTGGCGGGCCTGGGCCAGGGGACCGGATCCGCCCCTGGGGAGGGTGGTGGGCACGGGCGACAGCGCCCTCCACAGCCCCCCGGGCCTGGGAAAGTGAGGCCGGAGGCAGGCCCCATTTCCTCACCCAAAATACCACTGTTGGGAGAGGCTTGCCGGAGGGAACCGCCTTTTCCCCACCCCCTTGTCCTGCTCGGACACTCCTCGTTGCCAGAGCAACTCCCCCACCTCTAGTGAGCATGCTCAGTTACCGGAACAACTCCCGCCCCCTGTCTATCAACCTCTGCACCCTCTCTGAACCAATCCAAGCCTTTGACCTCTACAGCTACCCCGCCCCCTAATCACCCAATATAAGCTGGTGCTCTCCCCTAATAAAGCTCTCTCTCTCTTGGTTTTCCACACCCTCAAAGAACCGTGTCCCGCCTGCTCCTTCTCGCCGCCCTCCTTGCACGCCTCCGCCGGGGACTAGGGCCCAGTCCCCCGCCTCGCCCTCGCCTCCGGGAAAGAGCCCCCGCCGCCGGTACCCTCAGAGCAACGCCGAGAGCCGAGGGTTCAGCAACCGGCTGCCCCCCCCCCCACGAAGCAGCAAACGCGACCGCAACTGGTGCCCCGTGTGAGGAATTCTCCACACGACGGTTTAGCAGGTCGCCCACTCGCCCGGACGCCTCTCCAGCTTCCCTTCTCCTCGCCTGCAAGGTAAGGGCCGCCTCTCCTTCGCCGCTCCCAGAGCCGCTTTTCCCTCGCCGCTCCGCGTTAGGGGCCGCCTCTCCCTCGCCGCTCCGCGTTAGGGGCCGCCTCTCCCTCGCCGCTCCGGAGCCGCTCCTCCCTTCCCCAATTATCCCGGCTGCCTCTCCTTCTTTTCTTCTATGACCCCCATTCCTCCTAACGCTCTCCCTCTTTCCCTCCATTACTTTGCTGTAGTCCTTTGTATGTTTCTTTCTTTGTTTGGCGCCGTGTGCCTCTTTGCAACCGCCCCCCCAGACTGCTCCAAAATGGCGAACTTCCTCCTTCTTCTTCTACTGAGGGGAGGAAGTGCTCTAGTGATGACGTCAGCCCTAAGCTGGGCCAGAAACCGCATGCGCTTTACCCCGCCCTTTCACAGGGCGGAGCTAGTCCGCCATCTTACGCCTTAGGCCCCGCCCTTTCACAGGGCGGAGCTAGTCCGCCATCTTATGCCTTAGGCCCCGCCCTTTCACAGGGCGGAGCTAGTCCGCCATCTTATGCCTTAGATCCCGCCCTTTCACAGGGCGGAGCTAGTCCGCCATCTTATGCCTTAGACCCCGCCCTTTCACAGGGCGGAGCTAGTCCACCATCTTGTGTCTTAGCCACGCCCACCATGCCGCCATCTTGCGACGCTTGGGGCCTCCCACTTCCGCCTCCCCCTTCGACAAGCTCCCCCTCGGAGCCGCTACCGGCAGTTGCCGCTACTCCTCCCACCCTGCCGACTAACAACCCCTGGCTGCCTTCTACACCTCAAGGCAACCCTTGGGACAGCGCTGCCCCTACCCCCACTCCCGTGCCAGGCCCTCTACTTTGGGCGCACCCTGCTAAAAGCCGGCTTAGGAAAATTTGCCCCGCAGTGCGGCTCTGAATCAGCCTAGCTTCAGATCTAGTCACCCTGGCTGTTCATGTATTTGGAGCGCCGCCGGAAAAAATTGTTTAGCCCCTGAACGCAGGCCAAACCCGCCTGCTTATACGTGACATGCAAATCCTCTTAAAAGGATTTCAGGGGGAATTCAGCTGCCACTATCCTAGCCATCGACTGTTACAGGGGCTCGCCAAGCTTCCCTTCCGCAGCCCCTTCCATCCTTTCCCCTCCTCTGCACCCATCCCGGGTGCCACTACTGTCTTCACTGACGCCTCCAAAACCCGTTTCGCCTTCCTCTCTTATTCTCAGGACCACCCGGAACCCCGCCTATTCAGTTATGTTAACCTTCATTCAGTCCAAGTGGGGGAAATTCTGGCAGTGTCATACGCGCTAAACGCCCACTGCAGCCACCCAGTAAACATTTTCACTGACAGCCTTTACACGTATCAGGTCTGCCGAGTCCTCGCATTTTCCACCTTTTTCCCCGGGAACTCGGCCATCGATAAAGCACTTTCTGACCTCAGAAGCATCTTAGAGCATAGACAGGATCCTTGGTTCGTTAGCCACATTCGTAGTCACTCAGGCCTTCCGGGGCCCTTGGCTAATGGCAACAGTATAGTAGACCAAGCGGTCTCAGCTCAAAATATCCAAGCTATGCTAACCCACACGGCAGCCCCTCTGGGGGATGCTGTTAACCAGGCCAAGTTATTGCATTCCAGGTTTCACTTTTCGGCTACGTCGTTACATCATTTATGTGGCCTCCCCCTAGACACCTGTAAACATCTTGTCCGCAATTGTGCAACTTGTGCGCCCTTTGCGCCGCTTGGCCCCCTGCAACCTCAGGGAGTCAACCCACGAGGCCTAAAACCCAATTCTAGATGGCAAGTGGATGTAACTCACGTTCCGTCCTTTGGACGCCTCAAATATGTGCATGTAATAATTGACACCTTCTCGGCCATGTGTTATGCAGTCCCCCTTGCCGGGGAAATGGCCAAACACTGTATCAAGGCCCTAAGACAAGGAATTCTCTTCATGGGAGTCCCCTGGGACCTAAAAACAGACAATGGGCCTGCCTATCGCAGTGCCTCCTTTGCGGCCTTTCTTCAGTTATATAACATCACCCATCACTTCGGTATCCCCTATAATCCTCAGGGGCAAGCCATTGTGGAAGCAGTCCATCGCCGCTTAAAAACACAAATTGAAAAAGAAAGGGCAATGCTCCCCCAGGCAACTCCAGGGGACCTTATCATAGCAGCCCTTATTCACCTTAATCTACTCACATTCAATAAGGAAGGGCTTTCGCCCCTACATAAACATTGGGGGCCCTCGTATAGGCCCACCCAGGCCCCGATGGTTTACTGGAAGGACCCAGAGAATAATGCCTGGAAGGGTCCCTCCCCACTCCTCGCCCAGGGGCGCGGGTTTGCTTGTGTTTTCCCAGATGATGCAGCACAACCAATCTGGATCCCAGGAAGGGCAATCCGGCCCGCCACCAGCAACCACGCATCTAACGAGACGAGAACGCCATCGTCTTCGCAACCTGGTGCACCAGATGACAACAGTACACCTGGGCCTGGACCCCAGTCCGAGTGAACCCCCTTTTTCCACAGCCCTCCAGCCGCACCTCAGATCCAAGCGGCCTTCACCTCAGTGAATTCCTCCAACCCCAATCTTACCTCCTCTTGTTGGCTTTGCCTCTCCACTTCCTCCCCCCTGTATGAGCCGGTCGCCTCCAACCTCTCTTTTTCAGAAAACACAGAGGACAGCCCTTCGGAATGCAATTGGAATACCTCTGCCGTCCCCTTAACCTTTCATTCAGTCTCCTTTACAGGAAAGTGCATCCGCCCTCGCTCGAGTAGCTCTCCCAGCCTCACAGCTTGTGCCAACTACTCCTCTCCCAGCAGCTCTGCCAAGTTTCTTATTCCCCACAACTCCTCTCAATAGCTCTGCTCCTCTACAGGACTTACCCCCTGCCTTAATGTACAAACCCTCAATACAACTCATGAAACTTGCCTCTTAATTGTCCTCATCCCTAGGGTCCTATACCACAGTGAGGAAGACTTCTTCCTCCGCCTGAAAACAACTGCAGCTCCTGCCCCACTGCAAAAGCGAGAGCCCATCACCGTTCTCACAATTGCCTCCCTCCTAGGTCTTGCAGGCGCTGGCACCGGAATCGCTGCATTAGCCAGTCAAAGCTCCGCCCTAACTCACCTCCGGGCGGCTGTTGACGAGGACATTCGTCACCTACAAGACGCTATTTCCCATCTTAAAAATTCTGTTAATTCCCTCTCTGAGGTAGTGCTCCAAAACCGCCGAGGTCTCGACCTTCTCCTCCTCAAAGAAGGGGGCCTCTGCGCCGCCCTAGGAGAAGAGTGCTGTGTATATGCCAATTCCACAGGTCTCGCCGAGGACAGCCTAAAAAAGGTCCGAGAGGGACTGGAACAACGTAAAAGAGACCGTGAAGCCACCAACTATTGGTCCCACATCTTTACTCCCCTCCTTCCTTACCTTCTTCCTCTCCTCGGCCCCCTACTAATGATTATTCTAGCTCTCACTTTAGGACCCTGCATTATCCGCAGAATTGTCCAGCTTGTAAGGAAACAAACGGATGCTATTTTTTCCTCGTTCGTGCAAGTCCAGTACCAGCGACTTGCCACCTCTGACGCTCCCTACTCCAAGATGACAACCAACCCTCAGCGACCTCGCCGCCACCGGTCAACCCGTCGACCGCGAGGCCCTTCTCAATCGCCTGAACCTCGTATCAACCCCGAGCTCCAGCTTCTCTAAACTTTCGCCCAGCCCGCTACCAGCAAGGCCCTTGTCGAGCGCCCGGGCGCCACACCAACGCTGAGCTCCAGCCTTGCTGAGCCACCGTCTACCCCTTTTTCCCCTCCCCAACCGTCCCCTTCCCTCATCCCTTGGCGGACCTCTCCGGTAAGCTTCTCCCTTTAATTTGAAAAGAAGGGGGAAATGCGGGACACTGATTACGTGCTTCAACTTGGCGGGCCTGGGCCAGGGGACCGGATCCGCCCCTGGGGAGGGTGGTGGGCACGGGCGACAGCGCCCTCCACAGCCCCCCGGGCCTGGGAAAGTGAGGCCGGAGGCAGGCCCCATTTCCTCACCCAAAATACCACTGTTGGGAGAGGCTTGCCGGAGGGAACCGCCTTTTCCCCACCCCCTTGTCCTGCTCGGACACTCCTCGTTGCCAGAGCAACTCCCCCACCTCTAGTGAGCATGCTCAGTTACCGGAACAACTCCCGCCCCCTGTCTATCAACCTCTGCACCCTCTCTGAACCAATCCAAGCCTTTGACCTCTACAGCTACCCCGCCCCCTAATCACCCAATATAAGCTGGTGCTCTCCCCTAATAAAGCTCTCTCTCTCTTGGTTTTCCACACCCTCAAAGAACCGTGTCCCGCCTGCTCCTTCTCGCCGCCCTCCTTGCACGCCTCCGCCGGGGACTAGGGCCCAGTCCCCCGCCTCGCCCTCGCCTCCGGGAAAGAGCCCCCGCCGCCGGTACCCTCAGAGCAACGCCGAGAGCCGAGGGTTCAGCAACCGGCTGCCCCCCCCCCACGAAGCAGCAAACGCGACCGCAGGTATAGACTTTTGGTTTAATTCTCAGAGAACATAAGCTGTATGGTTTCTACCTTTTTGAGTTTCTGTATTCTAGTAAATATTCAACAGGAACCAAAAAAGACTGTATTTTTAAGTTGTTGATTTTAGTGTTATGTATATTAGTTAGGTTCATTTGGTTAAGAATCTTCTAAATGCTTACTGAGTATTTTGTCTACTTGTTCTTTCTGTTACTATGAGTATGTTAAATTCTACAACTCTGATTTTGGATTTGGCTTTTTCTCCTGTTCTGACAACACTAGCCTCATATATTTTGAATCTTTGTTATTAAGAGCATACATATTATTTTTGTGTTTTCCTCTTCAATTGACTCTTTAATCATTACAAAAATGCCCCTTTTTATTTCTAGTAATATTTCTTGCTTCATCTCCTTTTTATATTAATTTAGCTATACCTTTTTGTTAGTATTTCCATGGCATGCCCCTTTCGAACATTAATTTTCCACCTTTCTGTAACTTAAAGTGTGTCTCTTCTAAACAGCACACCAGTGTATTTGTTTGATAATCTTTCTTCCATTTGGATTATTTTGTCCAATGACATTTAATATAATTATTGAATGCTTTTGGCAGGATGTATTTGGATTGCCTAGAACACTCACTGTAAATAAACCTGAAATGCATAGATTTATGGGATATGGCTCTCTGGAAAATGTCATGTTAGCTGTGTAACTTTTGGAGTATAAAATGGAGTTGTTTTATACTCCAAAAAAAAAAAAAAAAAAGAAAAAAAAAGCTTGATATAGGTTAATATTAGTAAAGACTATTGAATCTGATTCGACAATATGATCCTGTATCTCAGCTCAGCTCCCCACGTGCTCTCCCTGCTTCAGCCCTTGGCCTCTAATTTAGTCTCAATACAACAGAGTTAGAATGCAAACTGGATCAAATGGCTATTCAGAGTAAAAGCCTAATCCTACAATGACCTCAAGGAAATGCACTCTCACCTCCCTTCTTCTCTGTGCTCACCTTAGTCTCCCTTTCACTCTGCTCTAGCCCCATTGGCCTCTTTGCTGTCCCCCCAATATGACAGGCATTCTCCTGCCTCAGGATATCCACAATGGCTTGTTCCCTTGTCTCTTTCTTCACCATCTCTGACACCGCTACGTAAAATTGTCCAAACCCCCCAACACCACATACCACAACCCTTTACCCTAATTTTTCTACAGAACATTGATCACATGCTCAGACACTAGATTTTTTCATGTTTATTCACTATTTTCTCTCTCCTCAACATAAGAATGTGTGTTCCCTGAGGTGTTACATACCTGTTCACTACTGTATTTGAGCCTTTTGAGCAGTAGCTAGCAAAATAGGCATTAAAATATTTGTGAAATGAATGAAATTTCCCTCCAAGTATTGTTTTGGCTTCATTCCATGTGGACTTATACTTTAAAATAATGCGGTTCTAAATGTTCTGCATTCTATTTTTGTTTCCTTCTTCTGCCATGAATCATTTGCATGTGTTTTAAAATTCTTCACTATGGACTTTTTTTTTTAATTCGATTTTATTGAGATATATTCACATACCATGCAGTCATAAAAAGCGTACATTCAATTGTTCACAGTACCATTATATAGTTGTGTGTTTATCACCAAAATTAATTTTTGAACATTTTCATTACCACATACACAAAAATAAGAATAAAAATTAAAGTGATGAACAATTAAAGTAAAAAGAACACTGGGTGTTTTTTTTTTTTTTTTTTGCCCCCATTTTTCTACTCATCCATCCATACACTGGAAAAAGGGGAGAGTGGTCCATATGGCTTTCCCAATTACATTGTCACCCCTCATAAGCTACATTTTATACAATTTTACAATTTTATTCAAGAGTTCGGGGTTGTAGTTTGATAGTTTTAGGTCTTACTGCTAGCTATTCCAATTCATTAGAACCTAAAAAGGGTTGTCTATATTGTGCGTAAGAGTGCCCACCAGAGTGACCTCTCGGCTCCTTTCAGAATCTCTCTGCCACTGAAGCTTATTTCCTTTCCTTTCACATCCCCCTTTTGGTCAAGAAGATGTTCTCCATCCCATGACGCCGGGTCTAGATTCCTCCCTGGGAGTCATATTCCACGTTGCCAGGGAGATTCACTCCCCTGGGTGTCTGATCCCACGTAGCGGGGAGGGCAGTGATTTCACCTTTCAAGTTGGCTTCGCTAGAGAGGGAGGGCCACATCTGAGCAATAAAGAGGCATTTGGGAGGAGGCTCTTAGGCACAATTATAGGGAGGCCTAGCCTCTCTTTTGCAGCAACAGTCTTCCCAAGGGCAAATTCCGTGGTAGAGGGCTCAATCCATCAAACCACCAGTCCCCTATGTCTGTGAGCACATTAGCAACCATCAAGGTGGGGCAGCCCAATACCCCTGCATTCTCCACCAGCTCCTTAAGGGGGCTCTGCATATTTTTTTTTCATTTTTTTTAACAAGATATACAATAAAAAAAACATTTCAAACAAACCATAACAAGGGAGTAAGAAAAAGACAACCAACCGAAAATAACTATTTTACTTCCAACAAGCAACATTTCTGTGAACTTGTTCCTACCAAACCCACCAGAAATTAACAAACCATAGTCATTCCTGGACATTCCCAGAATGTTAAATTTACCCACGATAGCTTATCTGTTCTTATTGGGTTATTGTTTCCCCTTCATTAATTGCTATCGCTAGTTCCCCTATATTCTACTTTATAAACCATTTATTTTACATTTTTCAGTGTTCACATTAGTGGTAGCATATGTTTCTTTTTTTGTGCCTGGCTTATTTCGTTCAGCATTATGTCTTCAAGTTTCATCCATGTTAACTGAGTTGCTTTTTGTAGCTCACTTTTATGGCACTGGAGTCAGTGATCATTGCCTTATTTTATGCAGTTTTTTGAATAGTTATGACCTAGATCATAGTCAATTTTTTAAATGTTTCAATTGTATTTGAAACCAATGTGGGCGACCCATTTGTTAGGTGTGGCATATATATATATATCAAGTTTGCTCATTCTGAAATTTAAATTGTATCTCATCTGATTTATCTGATTGTTTATGACCAAATATGCCTGTTACTGTCCCAGTATTACGGTGTCTGTAAATCACTTCAGAATGCTCAGCGCACACACTATGTCTGTGTGACACAGAAAGTAAGGAACCCCCTGGGTGCAGCGAGCCTCTAATCAGGAAAACCATATTCCAGAGAACGCTTCCACAAGTTCTTTCATTAACTTTATCACCGATCAACACGAGCTTCCACCTATTAATAAGCATAATGAACGTGACTGAAAACAGTGGGGGCAGCAGCACTTGTTAGAATAATTGAGATTAGAAAAGGTCTCTCACTGGTTAAACTAGTGGCATTCAAGATCTGGAGAGTGGCTAAAACAATTTAGAGCACGTCCCTCCCCACTCCCCTAAGGGGGGTGGTGCCTGAGGCTTAACCCCAAAGCAGCACTGTGCTCAGCCACTGGGCTGGCGCACGGCTCATGGAAAGAGCCAACAGTCTTGTCCCTGGGAGACCATCACAGCCACCTTGAGTATCAAGCAAGATGTGGTTGCCCCCACTAAAAAGATGGGACTTGGAATTCATTCACCTTACAGAATAGGTTATAGGATATGTTGTGTACCTGACTGCTAATAAATATTTATTTATTAAACATCTGTATATGTGGCGGAATTTGGACTGAGATCTATTTTCACCACGGGCAAGGCTGTGGGGAAGCAGCTGACCAATATCTGCCTAAAATTTAGTATCTACTAGTATCTACCAGAAAGAATTGTGTACAAACAAACTGGCTAAGGTCAGTTTCCAACACCCATTATGATGAAAGATGCATCAATTTCTCCTTATGGATCTTTCTGTTTTCGTATATATTTGCATATATTTGTAAGCAATATTGGTAGGCATACACAAGTTTTTGATGGTTATATTCTCTTGTTATTGCTATCAATAAGGAACACTGTTCTTTGTCCTTTTAGTGTCTTCACCTTATGTCTACTTTGGCTGATATGTACAACTTATGTATATAATTACATACGTCATATAGTATTTGCATGGTATGTTTTTCCGTCTCATTCTATTTTTTAGATTGGTTTCTCTTGCAGAATGCATGAAATATACAAGGTTAGAGACTATAATGAACAGCCACAAAGCCTTATGAAATCTGAAGATTGTCGTATTTCCTTCAGATATTTATTTCTCAGGAAGAGATCTGTTTTTTTAAATGCCAATCTCTTGAATAAAAAAACAACATATCCTAAAGTCTAGGAGGAAGGTCATCATACCCTTTACATTTTGTTTTCTGCTGCGACAAATTTGAGAGAGGATTTTGTCCTTGGGAATTTAAAAACACAGGACTTAATTGAAGCCAGTATTCTAAGCCTCGTCTACAGCATCCTCATGGAGAGAAGATCAGTTATGTGGATAAACAGAAATATGGCACAGAGGCGCAGAAAAGAATAGAGTCAGGGAGGTGGAGAGAGGAAAAAGGTTGTATCTCTTTCACTTGAATATGAACATACTGGTGTCTTGAAATTGAATGCAAATTTCCTGAAATTCCAAAATTCTGGTATTAAAAAGAATCATGACACATAAATCACATGTCAGAGTGGAATTTCAACATATCATTCACATTTCCAGCAGCATTACCTTAAAATATCTTTTATCAGAAATATAGTTTTGGTAATAAATAATTTGATAAAGTTAAATAAACATGTAACTGGATATGCTGTACATATGTAATTTAAATACATTAATTTAAAATTTCTTTATGCACATACTTCATAGAAAAATGGTAAATTATTTTTGTATTATCAAAAAAAAATTGGCAGCATCAGTTGAAAAGAGCCAAATCACACCCAGTCTGCCCAGTGCCCACATCAGGAGTCTCTGCAAAGCCCTCAGGACATAAGGGAGGCCCCAGGGAGGGGCTCCGCTCAGCACGGGGCACCCCCAGAAACATGGTATTTTGGGGAGGGCCAGCGGAAGAAGGGAGTAGATGGCAGATGGTGAGAGGGTAAAACCGAATCGGGAGAGTACCCCACATTGGTATGTGAGCCACTCCCCACCCCACCTCCTCCATGAAATGCTAAAGAAACTAATAATTTTTAACATTGAAAGTTAAAAGCTCAGATAAAATTGTCTTTTAGTTTCTGAAACAAAAAAGCCTAATTCTGTTCCTTTCCTTTCTGGGTTTATGACCAAATATCCTGAAGGTACCGTTTTTCTTCTTTTAAAGTAGCCAATGTTTTCATTGCTTCTAATTTTTCAATTCCAGTCTCTTTGCTTATTATTTCCACAAGGGTATCATTTACATCCTTGGCCATATTCTTAGCATCTCTAGAAAAGAAAACAACGTCAGTGTTTAAGAAACAGAAATACCTGCCAAATTCTCTGCAGTGCACTAAACAAATCCCTGACTCCACATCACTGCAGCTTCGGACCTGCCCACCCTCTCCAGGGCTCTCCGAGCTTCCCGGCAGGTCTCCCGTCTGGCTCATGCGTCCCCCCCACCTTCCCTGTCTATGCTCAGGCCTTCATGCCCAGTGGCCATCCTGAAACGCAAAGCTGACCACATGGCCCCACACTTACAACACTTCAGAGCCCCCCTAGTGTCCCTGGGAGCAGCCCAAAGCCCTGGGAAGTGCCACAACCTGGCTCCTCGCTCGCTCACCCCTCAACTCCCAAGGCACAGAGCAGGACTTGTGTGTGCCTTGCACACACTTCTGAGAGTTTCTACACACACATTCACGTGCACGGTCACTGCACCTGCTGTATCATAGCCGCCTGTCTACGTGGCCTTCCAGCACAGAAGGGGAGGGCTGTATCTCATTTACCCTCCCATCGCCCAACATCTCAACAGGGCCAGGCGTTCAGCAGGCACGCGTGCTGGATGAAGGAGTAAAGGGCTGGACAGCACTTGTATGTCAGGATTTGAACTTGTCCTGGTCCCTTATGGCAAAACTTCTTCAAAGCATTTTCTACCTCAACTTTCTCTTCATTCCCTCCTCTAACAGAACTTCTGTCCCTGCTGCCATTCCCCGGGTCACCGGTGCCGTCACACTGCCACGCCTAACGGTCCCTCTTTCTGCTCTGTCTCAGCATGTGCCACCTCAGGCAGGGCTCCCTTGCCTTCCGGGACAGCACTCTCCTGGTTTGCTCCTGCTTGTAGCTTTCCCTTTGCCATGTCCTCCATCAGCTCCTGTTTCCCTGATGGACCCCTCGGCATTGGAGTGACACAGGCCCCATTCTGAGCCCTCTTCTCTCCTCTGACCTCTGTCATTTATTCGTATCATCGACTCCACTCCATGGAGGTGAACAGTGCAGCACAGAGAACTGCAGTCATCTATCCAGTTAGGAACCCAGGCAGTGGGGCTCGGGGCCCCTGCGTTAACCACAGTGACGTGCTGCTGCCCGCCGGGCTCTCCCACTTTCACTCCTACCTCACTCCAGCCCACATCTGCAGCCACAGTGATCATTTCGTAGTTCAGTTTTCTCAAACTGAGAAAAACCTCACAAAGATTTTCCATCACATTAAAAATGAAACTGGAGATTCTTAGGATGGCCCATAACGGTGATGTGATCTGACCCCTGCCAGCCTCCCAGGCTCACTTCCTGCCACGCTCTCTCTCGTCTGCTCTGCTCCAGCCACACTCGTTTTCTTACCGTGCCTCCAGGGTGCCTCACTCACTTCTGCCTCAGGGGCCTCCCCACTTGCCATTCTCTGTAACTAGGGAGACTTTCCCTCGGCTACTTGCAGACCTGTCATCACTTCATTCAGAGAGGCCTTCCCTGGCCCTCCCAATGGAAGGGGCACCCCCATCACTCTTCCTTCTCTTGCTTTTTTGAAAGGCAGTTACCACTAATGAACTAAATAAATATATAGCAAATATTATATATATCTTTTCTTCACTGAAAACTTACTGAGCATGTAGGTGCTTAGAATACACTAGTAATCACAGCAGACAAATATCCCTCCCTTGTGAAGCTCACAATCTAGTGCTATAAGAGAGACTTAAATAAGCATAACCATAAATGGGACATGTGCTGGCAGGTCAGGAGATAAAAGTGGAGCACGGTGAGGGGTGAGAGGCGATTGGACGCTGACTCAGGGATGGGGGTGGGAGGACGCAGGAATGGTGGGTGAGTGTTAAACAGTCTGCTCCAGGTAGGTCTCACTGATAAAAGTATCATCTGAGCAGAACTTGAAGGCAAGGGAGTTACTGGGGACCGAGCCTTCCAGGGAGAGGGAGCAGCTGGAGGAGACGCCCAAGGCAGGAGTCGGCTGGTGTGTACTTGGAGCAAAGGAGAGAGCAGCGGGAGAGGGGCTTACAGGGAGCCAGGCCACTAAAGGGCCTTAAACCCCATTTGATTCTGCTTGAAACAGGCTTGCTGTCGGGACTGAGCAGAAGATGATCTGACTGGGACTTTCAAAACCACCCAGGCTGCAGTTCTGACAAGAGCTAGAAGCAGAGCTGCAGAAGCCCAGGGCTGGAAACAGGGAGCGCTGCTAAGAAGCTCTTGCAGGCATCCAGGTGGGGCAGCAGTGGGGCCGCAAGGTAGATGGGGGCATGAACAGGGTTTGCTGATGGACTAGATGGGGAATGAGGAGGAAAGAGTAGCAATAAAAAAGTCCCTGTGCTTCTCCTCAGCAATTGGAGGGATGGAATGCTGCCAACAGAGGTAGGGAAAGCCAAGGGAGAAGCAGATTGGAAGAACGGGATGGAGCAAGCACCTCGGTTTTGGACATACCGAGTGTGAAACGTCTGCCAGACGCCCCTATGGTGGGCAGTGACAACGTGAGCCTAGAGTTCGGGAAAGGAGCCAGCAGGAAGGAGGAGCCGGGAGTTGTCAGCACACAGAGAGCCTTTAAATCCAGGCGCTTCCTGAGGTCACCATGGAAGGGACTTCATACAAGAAGGGAACCCAGGGCGGAGCCCAGTTCATGCCAATCCTGAGGTCAGGGCGAAGGGCGGCCACCAGCGAAGGACACAGACCACATGACCCGTGAATGTGGAGAAAGGAAACGGCAGTGTCCTGGGGCAAAGCAAAGAAAGTATCGTCAAGAAGAAGGGGATGGTCACCCAAGATGAAGGCTGGGAACTGAGCAATGGACTCTGCAGAAGGACCTCGAAGAAAGGTGTTCTGGAGAAGTCAAAGGAGACAGGTGTGAAGTTAAGAGAGAACGTGATGGCAGTAACAGGAGATGGTGGGTAGAGGTGTCTTTTGAGGGGTTTTGCTCAAAAGCAAAAAGGAAACGGCAGCAGCTGGCAGGGAAGTAGATTCAAAAAAGCTTTTATGTCTGGTGGGGAGGTATTTCCTACCTCTCTGTTGGAAGAGTTTGGGTAAGATTGGTACTTCTTCCTTAAATGTTTAGAAGAATTAAACAATCATCTTAAGAGTTTGGCTACTTAAGAAAACTCCCAAGTTCTCAATTACAAGTTATTTGCATGTTTGTACAGATAGCTTTTACTCTACTATTTATAGAGGTGTATCTCTAAAACTTCAACACAAATTTCAATACTGTCCCATACAAAAGACAAGTGAAAATCAAATTCTTCATCAGAAACTAAATGAAACTGTACATGATGTCCAGAATCCCTTCATCATCCCAAGCCTGCGTTTCTCAACTGAGTCAAAGGGGTCATTAAAAAAAAAAAAAAAAAAAAAAAAAAAACGAAACTAAAAAACAGAATAGGAGTCATGAGAACGTGCCACATATAGAAAAACTAAGTTTTGTTTCATGAAACTTCCATTTCAATTATATGCATTCTGGTTCAAGGTGCCAGTATTTCTTCATATGGGTCACAATTTAAAAAACCAGCCAACCAACCTGACTTAGAGAACGTGTTAAGTGTTTGGGACATATTAGGGTAAAAGAGAAAATTTTTTTTACTTCAAGTCTCTCTTTTTAATACAGTAGAATTTTTTGAGTTCCATTAAAACGGAAACAAATTCACAAAAATTCTGCTTTCTAAACCAGCAATTATGAGTTTCTCTAATGGATCTTGCCCCAGTGACTCCTGGTTTACATCAACACAAACTTTGCCTTGAAGGAAAAGGATCTAAGCATCCACATTCTCAAAGTCAAAACCATTCTTTTTTTTCCTTAGTCCAATTGTAGAAATCACATATCCTTATATACATAACAAAATCAATCCAGAGACTTCAACTAATTTTCACTTCTATTTCCCTGATAATAACAACTTCTTGACTATTAAGTGTATGTCAGACTCATTTTAGAACTGCATTTCTATTCCCGTACCTGAGAATCGAATGTCTCATTGCCACATGACTAGATCATAACTAATGACTCTTCTGTTTCTCTCATAAATACCATCTCTGCCTTCTCCTTTCTGGCATCTAAGCATGAGGACCACTTACCCACACACATAAATATAACCATTTTCATGGAGGAGGATTCTCGCCACCTGCTTGGAGTAAAGCTGGATGTTGTCTTGCACATACTTGGCTGGGGCTTCCTCCCCCACAGGTGCATCTCTTGAGAAGGAAACCCTTAGGTGAGTTAAGATCCCACTCTTCAGGAAATGCCTGAGCTCTTCTCTGAAAGGGATTACATAGCAGGTCACTGGCAAGTCCGTAATTTAAAGTTAAAAGCACCTGAACATTAGAACTGTACACTCTGGCTGAGAATTAAAAACACCAGAGCCGAGAAGTACCTGAATAAATAATCCCTGTCCTTGTGCCTGCAGCCAAAGAACAGCCACATCGCTCCAAAGTTTCCTTCTGGGTGTTGTTCCTGGAGTTTCTCTCTAAGTGAAAAACACAGTTAAGACGTTTCATGTAACAACATGTAAAACCAATCTCTTGTAAACAACATGTAAAACCAATCTTTTCTTTCATCAGGAAATACCACCCACAAACCAGTAGGTGTGCAAAGTTCATCTCTGCACTCACTGAAAATTCATTCACTCAGTTAACATTTGCTGCCCACAGGACGTCGTGGCCGCTCCTGCAGATGCTACGCAAAGGCAGCGCTTCCACGAGCCCCAACCGTCGATGAGCTGCAAGTGAGCAACGTGACGCATTTATAACAAGGACAAAGTAAAATCATATTGGGACACCCAGACTAATGTCTACATTAAATAATATTAATCATGATTTTTACGAATAAAAATAACTCTTCATTAAGAATGGAGACGTGGCACAGTGAGCCTGGCCTTTAAAAGGTGGAATGAGAACAATCTACTTTTTTTTTTTTTTTGAGAGTTTTTTTTTAATTCATTTTATTGAGATATATTCACATATCATGCAGTCATACAAAACAAATCGTACATTTGATTGTTCACAGTACCATTACATAGTTGTACATTCATTACCAAAATCAATCCCCGACACCCTCATTACCACACACACAAAAATAACCAGAATAATAATTAAAGTGAAAAAGAGCAACTAAAGTAAAAAAGCGCACTGGGCGCCCTTCTCTGTTTCTTTGTTTGTTTCCTTCCCCCACGTTTCCACTCATTCATCCACAAACCAGACAAACGGGAGTGTGATCCCTATGGCCCCCCCCATCCCACTGTCCCCCTCATAAGCCACATTTTTATACAATTGTCTTCAAGATTCATGGGTTCTGGGTTATAGTTTGATGGTTTCAGGTATCCACCACCAGCTACCCCAATTCATTTGAACCTAAAAAGGGTTGTCTATATTGTGTGTAAGAGTGCCCACCAGAGTGACCTCTCGGCTCCTTTTGGAATCTCTCTGCCACTGAAGCTTATTTCATTTCCTTTCACATCCCCCTTTTGGTCAAGGAGATGTTCTCCATCCCACGATGCCGGGTCTACATTCCTCCCTGGGAGTCATATTCCACGTTGCCAGGGAGATTCACTCCCCTGGGTGTCTGATCCCAAGTAGTGGGGAGGGCAGTGATTTCACCTTTCAAGTTGGCTTAGCTAGAGAGAGAGGGCCACATCTGAGCAACAAAGAGGCATTTGGGAGGAGGCTCTTAGGCACAATTATAGGGAGGCCTAGCCTCTCCTTTGCAGCAAGTCTTCCCAAGGGCAAATTCCGTGGTAGAGGGCTCATCCCATCAAACCACCAGTCCCCTATGTCTGTGGTCATGTTAGCAACCATCGAGGTGGGGTAGGCAAATACCCCTGCATTCTCCACAGGCCCCTCAAGGGGGCTCTGCATATTTTTTTTCCTTGTTTTTTTTTTTTTTTAAACTTTTTTTTTTCTAAATCAACTGTATGAAAAATTAAAAAAAAAAAAAAAAAAAAAAACATACAATAAAAGAACATTTCAAAGAGACCATAACAAGGGAGTAAGAAAAAGACAACTAACCTAAGATAACTACTTTACTTCCAATGTTTTCTTACTCTACCCCAAGAAAGTAACCTAATATAGCAACATTTCTGTGAACTTGGTCCTACTATACCCATCAGAAATTAACAGACCATAGTCATTCCTGGGCATTCCCAGAACATTAAATTTACCCATGATAGCTTATCTGTTCTCCTTGGATTATTGTTCCCCCTTCCTTAATTGCTCTCTATCGCTAGTTCCCCTACAATCTACATTATAAACCATTCGGTTTACATTTTTCAAAGTTCACATTAGTGGTAGCATATAATATTTGTCTTTTTGTGCCTGGCTTATTTCGCTCAGCATTATGTCTTCAAGGTTCATCCATGTTGTCATATGTTTCACAACATCATTCCTTCTTACTACCGTGTAGTATTCCATCGTGTGTATATACCACATTTTATTTATCCACTCCTCTGTTGAAGGACATTTGGGTTGTTTCCATCTCTTGGCAATTGTGAATAATGCTGCTATGAACATTGGCGTGCAGATAACTGTTCGTGTTACTGCTCTCCGATCTTCTGGGTATATACCGAGAAGTGCAATTGCTGGATCGAAGGGTATCTCTATATCTAGTTTTCTAAGGAACTGCCAGACTGACTTCCAGAGTGGCAGAACCATTATTCAGTCCCACCAACAACGAATAAGAGTTCCAATTTCTCCACATCCCCTCCAGCATTTGTAGTTTGCTGTTTGTTTAATGGCAGCCATTCTAATTGGTGTGAGATGGTATCTCATTGTGGTCTTAATTTGCATCTCTAATAGCTAGTGAAGGTGAACATTTTTTCATGTGTTTTTGGCCATTTGTATTTCCTCTTCAGAGAACTGTCTTTTCATATCTTTTGCCCATTTTATAATTGGCCTGTCTGTACTATCGTCATTGAGTTGTAGGATTTCTTTATATATGCAAGATATCAGTCTTTTG
Organism: Choloepus didactylus; assembly: GCF_015220235.1. Classification (NCBI taxonomy): domain Eukaryota; kingdom Metazoa; phylum Chordata; class Mammalia; order Pilosa; family Megalonychidae; genus Choloepus; species Choloepus didactylus. Next base: position 32,266,891 of record NC_051317.1, on the reverse strand, counting down.
TCAGATACATGGTTTCCAAAAATTTTTTCCCATTGAGTTGGCTGCTTCTTTACCTTTTTGACAAATTCTTTTGAGGTACAGAAACTTCTAAGCTTGAGGAGTTCCCATTTATCTATTTTCTCTTTTGTTGCTTGTGCTTTGGGTATAAAGTCTAGGAAGTGGTCACCTAATACAAGGTCTTGAAGATGTTTTCCTACATTATCTTCTAGGAGTTTTATGGTACTTTCTTTTTTATTGAGATCTTTGGTCCATTTTGAGTTAATTTTTGTGTAGGGTGTGAGGTAGGGGTCCTCTTTCATTCTTTTGGATATGGATATCCAACTCTCCCAGCCCCATTTGTTGAAAAGACCTTTATGACCCAGTTCAGTGACTTTGGGGGCCTTAACAAAGATCAGTTGGCCATAGATCTGGGGGTCTATCTCTGAATTCTCAATTTGTTTCCATTGACCTATATGTCTATCTTTGTGCCAGTACCATGCTGTTTTGACAACTGTGGCTTTATAATAAGCTTCAAAGTCAGGGAGTGTAAGTCCTCCCACTTGGTTTTTCTTTTTTAGAGTGTCTTTAGCAATTTGAGGCATCTTCCCTTTCCTAATAAATTTGATAACTAGCTTTTCCAAGTCTGCAAAGTAGGTTGATGGAATTTTGATTTGTATTGCATTGAATCTGTAGATGAGTTTGGGTAGAATTGACATCTTAATGACATTTAGCCTTCCTATCCATGAACATGGAATATTTTTCCATCTTTTAATAGAGTTATGTAGTTTTCTTTGTATAGTTTTTACATCTTTGGTTAAGTTTATTCCTAGGTACTTGATTTTTTAAGTTGCTATTGAAAATGGTGTCTTTTTCTTGAGTGTCTCTTCAGTTTGTTCATTTCTAGCATATAGAAACATTACTGACTTGTGTGCATTAATCTTGTATCCCGCTACTTTGCTAAATTTGTTGATTAGCTCTAGTAGCTGTATCGTTGATTTCTCAGGGTTTTCCAGATATAAGATCATATCATCTGCAAACAACAACAGTTTTACTTCTTCCTTTCCAATTTGGATGCCTTTTATTTCTCTGTTTTGCCAGATTGCCCTGGCTAGCACTTCTAGCAGAATGTTGAATAACAGTGGTGATAGCAGGCATCCTTGTCTTGTTCCTGATCTTAGGGGGAAGGCTTTCAGTCTCTCACTATTGAGTACTATGCTGGCTGTGGGTTTTTCATATATGCTGTTTATCATATTGAGGAAGTTTCCTTCAATTCCTACCTTTTGAAGTGTTTTTATCAAAAAGGGATGTTGGATTTTGTCAAATGCTTTTTCAGCATCTATTGAGATGATCATTTGAATTTTCCCTTTTGATTTGTTAATGTGTTGTAATACATTGATTGATTTTCTTATGTTGAAACATCCTTGCATGCCTAGAATGAATCCCACTTGGTCATGGTGTATGATTTTTTTAATGTGCCTTTGGATTCGATTTGCAAGTATTTTGTTGAGGATTTTTGCATCTATATTCATTAGGGAGACTGGCCGGTAGTTTTCCTTTTTTGTAGCATCTTTGCCTGGTTTTGGTATTAGATTGATGTTAGCTTCATAAAATGAGTTAGGTAGTGTTCCATTTTCTTCAATGTTTTGAAAGAGTGTGAGTAAGATTGGTGTCAGTTCTTTCTGGAAAGTTTGCTAGAATTCTGTGAAGCCATCTGGCCCCGGGCATTTATTTGTGGGAAGCTTTTTGATGACTGATTGGATCTCTTTGACTGTGATTGGTTGGTTGAAGTCTTCTGTTTCTTCTCTGGTCAGTCTAAGTTGTTCATATGTTTCCAGGAAATTGTCCATTTCCTCTACATTATCCAGTTTGTTGCCATACAGTTGTTCATAGTACCCTCTTATAATTTTTTTAATTTCCTCAGGATCTGCAGTAATGTCACCTTTCTTATTCATTATTTTGTTTATATGGGTCTTCTCTCTTTTTGATTTTGTCAGTCTAGCTAGGGGCTTGTCAATCTTGTTGATCTTCTCAAAGAACCAACTTTTGGTGTTATTTATCCTCTCTATTGTTTTTTTGTTCTCTATGTCATTTATTTCGGCTTTAATCCTTGTTATTTCTTTTCTTCTACTTTGTTTAGGATTGGTTTGCTGTTCATTTTCTAGCTTTTTCAGTTGATCCATTAGTTCTTTGATTGTGGCTCTTTCTTCCTTTTTAATATATGCATTTAGTGCTATATATTTCCCCCTCAGCACCGCTTTTGCTGCACCCCATAGGTTTTGGTATGTTGTGTTCTCATTTTCATTCGTCTCTATATATTTAGCAATTTCTCTTGCTATTTCTTCTTTAACCCACTGATTGTTTAGGAGTGTGTTGTTTAACCTCCAGGTATTTGTGACTTTTCTAAGTCTCTTAGGGTTATTGACTTTTAATTGTATTCCATTGTGGTCAGAGAATGTGCTTTGAATAATTTCAATCTTTTTAAATTTATTCAGGCTTGTTTTATGTCCCAGCATATGATCTATTCTGGAGAAAGTCCCGTGAGCACTAGAGAAGTATGTGTATCCTGGTGATTTGGGATGTGATGTTCTATATATGTCTGTTAAATCCAATTCATTTAAGAGATTGTTTAGGTTTTCAATTTCCTTATTGGTCTTCTGTCTGGTTGATCTATCTATAGGAGAGAGGGATGTGTTGAAGTCTCCCACAATTACTGTGGAAACATCAATTGCTTCCTTTAGTTTTGCCAGTGTTTCTCTCATGTATTTTGCGGCACCTTGATTGGGTGCATAAACATTTATGATTGTTATTTCTTCTTGTTGAATTGCCCCTCTTATTACTATGTAGTGGCCTTCTTTGTCTCTCAAAACATCCCTGCATTTAAATTCTATTTTATCTGAGATTAATATTGCTACACCTGCTTTCTTTTGGCTGTAGCTTGCATGAAATATTTTTTTCCATCCTTTCACTTTCAATTTCTTTGTGTCCCTGTATCTAAGATGAGTCTCTTGTATGCAGCCTATTGATGGTTGGTTTTTTTTGATCCATTCTGCAAATTTGTATCTTTTAATTGGTGAATTTAATCCATTTACATTCAATGTTATAACCATGAAAGCATTTCTTGAATCAGCCATCTTATCCTTTGGTTTATGTTTGTCATATATATTTTTTCCTCTATTAATATCCTTTAATGTACCCATACTGAATCTCTTTAGTACTGAACCCTTCTCCATGTCTCTCTCCTTTCTTTGTTTTTCTGTCTGTAGGGCTCCCTTTAGTATCTCCAGTAGTGCAGGTCTCTTGTTAGCAAATTCTCTCAGCATTTGTTTGTCTGTATCTTTTAATTGGTGAGTTTAATCCATTTACATTCAATGTTATAACCATGAAAGCATTTCTTGAATCAGCCATCTTATCCTTTGGTTTATGTTTGTCATATATATTTTTCCCTCTATTAATATCCTTTAATGTACCCATACTGAATCTCTTTAGTACTGAACCCTTCTCCATGTCTCTCTCTCCTTTCTTTGTTTTTCTGTCTGTAGGGCTCCCTTTAGTATCTCCAGTAGTGCAGGTCTCTTGTTAGCAAATTCTCTCAGCATTTGTTTGTCTGTGAAAAATTAAAGCTCTCCCTCAAATTTGAAGGAGAGCTTTGCTGGATAAAGTATTCTTGGCTGGAAATTTTTCTCTTTCAGAATTTTAAATACGTCATACCACTGCCTTCTTGCCTCTGGGTGGCTGCTGCATAATCACTGCTTAGTCTTATGCTGTTTCCTTTGTATCTGGTGAATTGCTTTTCTCTTGCTGCTTTCAGAACTTGCTCCTTCTCTTCTGTATTTGACAGTGTGATCAGAAGATGTCTCGGAGTGGGTTTATTTGGATTTATTCTATTTGGAGTTCGCTGGGCATTTATGATTTGTGTATTTACGGTGGTTAGAAGATTTGGGAAGTTTTCCCCAACAATTTCTTTGAATACTCTTCCTAGACCTTTACCCTTTTCTTCTCCTTCTGGAACACCAATGAGTCTTATATTTGGAAGTTTTATATTATCTATCATATCCCTGAGGTCCATTTCGATTTTTTCGATTTTTTTCCCCATTCTTTCTTTTGTGCTTTCATTTTCCGTTCTGTCATCTTCCAGGTCACTGATTCATTGTTCAACTTCCTCTAGTCTTGTACTATGAGTATCCAGAATCTTTTTAATTTGGTCAACAGTTTCTTCAATTTCCATAAGATCACCTATTTTTTTTATTTAGTCTTCCAATGTCTTCTTTATGCTCTTCTAGGGTCTTCTTGATGTCCTTTATATCCTGTTCCCTGCTCTTCTTGATGTCCTTTATATCCCGTGCCATGGTCTCGTCGTTCATCTTTAGTTCTTTAATTAGTTGGTCTAAGTACTGTATTTCTTCTGATCTTTTGATTTGGGTGCTTGGGCTTGGGTTATCCATATTGTCTGGTTTTTTCATATGCTTTAAAATTTTGTGTTGTTTTTGGCCTCTTGGCATTTGCTTAACTTGGTAGTGTTCTTTTAGGATTTGTAGACCAATTGAAATCCTTATCTCTAATTTGTCAGATCTACAGCTTCGTGGAGTACACTTTCTGTGACTAACCAGCAGGTGGCGTCCACGAGCCACCTGTTCCCCTCAAGCCAGTTCTCCCCTGCTTTGCCTCTGTGGTGAGTGGGGGAGTAAGTCTTGCGGGGTCCAGTTGGTGTACCAAGCTTGCGTGTGTCGTTGGTGTTGCCCGCCCTGTATAAGGGGCGTGTGTCTGGGCGGTCAGGGAGGGGGGTGGCTCTAACAACCAAATCTCCCTGGTGTTCCTGGAGTTTCAAAGCTGCTGCAATAGTCTAATCCTTCAGTTCAGTCCTGCCAGTTTGTCTCTGCCACTGACCCACAAGTCCTTGGTATTGGCGTGTGGCCCCTGAGACTTGCGAGTGGGTCCCTCTTCCAGGCCTTGCACCACCTGGTCCTCTATTGAGGGATGACTGTGCTATGTCACAGGTGAGTGCTGTCCCCCCAGCATGGTTCTGGGCTGCCAGTCTGTGTAGGGAGGCTCCCAGTCTGCTGAAATGATGTCTGAATGGGGCTTGTTAATTCCCACTGCTCCACCTTCCCAAGTCTGGGACTACCAGCTGAGGGTGCAGGGAAGGCTAATGTCCACGCCCAGTTTTGTGGTGTATGCGTGTTATTGTAAGCACTTCCATCACATTCGGTTGTCTGGGGAAGCTCTGGGCTATGGGGCTGGTGATGGGCAGGAGTGTTTCCTGTCCACCAGGATGATGGCTGTGAGCGGATGCCCCCCTTTTCTTGGGAAGTTGTGGTGTTTAGTGAATTTTCTCAGCCACTGGATTATTGCCTTTTGTCTCAGAGCTCTCAGTTCTGCTCTTGTCTTGACCTGCCCAAACTGCAAGTCTTTGAGGCTTTCTGTATTAGGCTTCTTAGAGTAATTGTTTTAGAAAATGAAAAAAAAGAAAAAAAAAAAAAAAAGGGCCCTCCCAGCAGATCTAATGCGTTATTGAAATGCTAAGAAACAAAGAAATTAGGGCTATTAAGGAAAGATCCAGGGGGCAGAGAGATCAGTTTTTCTGATCTGTTTTGCAAAACAGCCTCAGGGCCTGAGCTCTGCCCTTCCCCTTTCTATGTTCACCAGAACTCCAAAAAGCCTCCGCTTTTATTTTTGAGTTTGTCTTGCTGTTTTTTTGCTATGCCTATCTTCTCTCTTCTGGGCTGGCTGCTCTCAGATTCTCTGGTGTCTGGTCTCAGTCTATCTATGGTTGGAGTCTGGGTCAGTAGAATGAGTTTCCGATAAGAGCTGCCACTGCAGTTCTCCCTTCTCCTTCCCGGCACTGACAGCCCCAACTCCCACAGGACTGAGCCTGGCAGGGAGGGGCACGGGTCCCCTGGCCACAAAAACTTACAGATTTCGCTGATCTCAGCAGTTCCACGTTTTCATGAGTGTTGTATGAAGTATGCCCGAAGTCAGATTGCTCTGCGGTGTCCAGTCCACACAGTTCCTGGCTTTCTACCTGATTCCCTGGAGGAGTAACTAAAACATACACCTCACCAATCCACCATCTTCCATAATGAGAGTTTTAACCTGTGAAATTCTGACCCTAAAGACTCCCTATACTCAAGCAAAAGAAGCTGAGAAACTGTTTACTTCCATATTTCGGCAGCTGACTTTTCGAATTGTGTGATATTGATGGAGTTCTTAGCACCTTGGGACAAAAATGAGAAATTCCTCCCCAGGTGGGTCACGCTCTACAATCTCCTTTTGAAAAGTGTTTTTAAAATGATGGACACACCAATGAGATGCCAGAGTATGCCTGTCTGCCATTCCTCTCTTGCTTCCCTAAGGAAAAACTAAAAGAAAAACAAACAAACAAAATGACTTTATCCAAAGGACACTACTCCACTATCTAGAGAACTATACATACAAATTGTTCACCACTTCACAAACCTGGAGAGAAGTGCAATTCTGGTTTGTTTGTTTTTAATTTTTTTTAATTTTTTTTTCTTGTAGAATATAACACATATACATAAAAGTAATAACTTTCCAAGTGCAATTTAACAAGTAGTTAGAGCAAATTTCAAAGAGTATTATAGGTTACAGTTCCACATTTTCAGTTATTTCCTTAATGTGAAATATAACATATATACAAAAAAATAGTATCTTACAAAGTACGATTTAACAAGTAGTTATACAGGAAATTTCCAAAGTTGTTATGAGTAAGAGTACCACAGTTTCAGTTACTTCCTTATTGTGAAATATAACATATATACAAAAAGGTGATAGCTTTCAAATTACAATATAACAAGTAGCTATAGAACAAATTTCAAAGGCTGCTATGTATTAAAGTTCCACCATTTCAATTCTCCCCTTCTAGCTATCCTAATACCCCAGCAACTAAGAAAAAGAAAGTTATATAAAGATTCAGTATTCACAATACTTTGTTAAATTCCATCCATAAGCAATTCTGTTTACGTTTTTGATATTGGATGGTTCTCTTCCGATACCAAGTTACATCTATTTATATTACCCTGTTGAAAAACTATTGATGGTTGGGATATAACTTTGAAATTCCTGGGGAACTGGATCTCTGCTCCGACAGCTTCATCAGTGACCCATGAAGGTGTGCCTGAAATCTGTCCCCACCTGCGTCTGCCTCAGATCACAGTGCAGCTGAAACCAAAATAAAATGAAAAGCCAAAGTGCTACCTACAATAAAAAGGAAAGTTCCACTACAGAGCAAAATCCCTATAATACTGTGCTTACTTTTCCCTGTGGTGACAAATTATTTTATACTATCATATTTGATAATTTTTTAAATAAAAATTTTACAACCAAAATGCAACATCCTAAAAACAACTACAGAAACAAGAAAGACTACCTATTATATTTCCACCCAAGATCTCAAGGGATACATTTTTCCTCTAGCCAAAAGGAGCTGTTCTTTGCAAAATATTTAAGAAGCACATACCTATGTTGCAGGAAACCAATAAAGGGTGCTACGCCAGTTCCCGGACCCACCATTATAATGGGGACTGAAGGGTTATCTGGTAAGTGGAAAGAATTTGTTGCTCGAAGACAGATGGATATCTGGAATATTAAAGCAATCGTAATGTCAATTATGAAAGAAAACCTAGGCAAGACGTAACCAAAACTATCTCTGCTAAAGAAATCAGAAAGTACAAATTCTCCTTAAAGAAACATCATTAAATTAAATAGCATTAAATTGCACTGAAACCATGAATACATCTTTACTACACAGAAATAAACAAGTTTGTCTTGCAAATGTTCCCTTTCTATCCAAATAAAGTGCTTTTAAAATAAGAGGCATAATATTTTCATGTTAGAACACTGAACAGATAGTAATCAAATTCTTCTTCTAGGCCCACAGATAAGCTCTAGTAGGCAACCATAATACCTAATATGGAGAAACATACACAAAAAAATCTAGATCCGGTTGAAAAGTTTTAAATAGAATGGTAGGATTCTGCTCTACACAGCAGGGTGGTATCACCTTGAGCATTTCAGTCTTTAATTCACGGAAAACTTTAATAAGTTCATGAACAGACTGATCATATCTTTTAAATGAAGACTTTGAAGAATTGAGGCTTTATTGATTTCTATCTGGGATTGAGCCTGTAACTGTAACGCGGCATCAACCTACAGGCTTGACTCATTCGCTTAACGGTTTTACTGAAAGCACTCAATACAGGCACTGAACAAAGCGAAGTCCTGTCTTCATGGTGCTTACGTTCCAGCAGGAGGAACAAGTATCAACAGAATGGTGCGAATGGTAAGTTCTATGAAGGAAAGGAAGTGCACTGGCAGGGAACTGCTAACTTAAACCCAAATGCCGGAGACAGCCTCCAGGATGAGACATTGACAGACTTGGCTCAAATGCGAGACAGCCATGTAGTGCCTGATGGGAGAGAATTCCAGACAGTGAATGCAAAGACCCTGAGATGAAAGTTAACCTTCTACATACTAGGGCAGTGAGGAGATCACAGTATTAGTCAGCTTTTGCTGCAGGGACAATCGACCCCCAAATCTGAAATGGCCTGCAACGCCAACACTTATTTCTGGCTCTATTTTTAATACTTGAAGTCTGCAGGCAGCTGTGGCTCTGCACCATGGGTCTCCTTCACGTGGGGTCTGAGCTGAAGGAGCATCCCTAATCTGGATCATGTGTGAACTCACGGCAGATAGGAAGAGTGAGAGAACACGCCACCCACGCCATCATGTTGCACGCTCCTGCTTAGATGAGGCATTTGTCTGGTCTGTTTCCACTCCATTGGCCAAGGCCACTCATACTGGATAAACTAAACATCAATGGGGAAGGGAGGGCTACTCCTCCCATGAATGGGAAGGGGTTAAGGGCAGGGAGAGAGATGTGTGAACGTCAATGATGGGATGGTTATTCAATCACATGTGAATCTAGGTGTGGCTGTGAAGGTGAAGGTGGTTAGCCTTTGCAATCAGATGATGTTAAGGTTAACCTTGAGCATTACTCCTGCCCTAGTCTTCAGACTTGCCAATCCCCACAATCATGTGAGCCAATTCCTGGATATAAATCTCTTTATGTGTATGTGTGTGTGCATGTGCGCACGTGTGCATGAACATATGCCCTATGGTTTTTGTTTCTCTGGAGAACCCTGGCAGGCAGAAAGTAACCTCTCTCACAAGCAGGAGGAGGCATGGGGTGGAGGGGATACCACCCAACGCAGCAGTGCTGCCGACAGGAATTGAGTTGAGCTTGTAATAGACACAACATTAACATTTTACACAGTACACTACCAAGTACAACAGAATTCAGTAGTTTTAAATCATGTCCTTTACACCTGTATCTCCAGTGCCTGGATACAGGATGGTCAATAAAAATCTGCTGAAATAGGGAGAGAAGGAAGGAGGAAAAGAAAGAATATGTGGAAGTTTAACCCATGCTTAGTGCTTAGGATACATTACAAATAGACCTTTTTTAAATTTCTTGGAGACCATTTGCTATATTTTAAACCTTATAATTTCACTGACCTGTTTATATATTATACTAAGAGATCACAAACTGATGAAGTATTTCTATGTCAGTATTATGGTAATTTTTTTAACAAAGAGAATTAGTTTCTTGGATCCCAATATTCCATTCACGCCTAAAAAACCTAGGACTACCCCTTGCTTTTTTTTTTTTTTTTTTTTTTGGCAGAGACAGGTTGGGAGGGTAAGAGGAGGATGAAGAATACAATGTAAAGACTGCAAAGCACCTCCCTGGTTCCAGACAGTAGATCAGAAAAATATAAAGCTAAAGGGAATTTCCAAGCAGTTGTCTTCCTTTAAGTCCTCTCAAATATTTACTGAAGTCTTAACCCTTCTTAGGGCCATTAACTTTCAACTCCTGTAATGTACAGAAACCAAACTGATCATAAGATAAAGCTACAAATGACACATTTCTTCAATATCTGGGAGAAAGACTTCACAATAAAACACAGATTTTTTTTTTATTTCAACCATTCTTATGGACCAGGAGGGATGTCTTTAAATTGTTCCCTACCTATGTGGTCTCAAATGAGATTTTGCTGAGTGCTGTATCAAAATTCAAAATATGTCACTAAGTCCAGATGTAAATGTGTCCACAATTTGTTCAGAAAATCAAACACATTTTTCTCCTAGGGGTTTTAAAAGTGATTTCTCATCTAAGATTTTTTCTCAGTAACAGCACTAATGCAGATCCAATGGACCAGGGCTAAGACATGAAATAGGGACAGGGGACCATCTTACCACTCAAAAATGAAAAATAGAAAAATCCTATTATTATATAAAATTTGTGTCTTATACATTTAGTAAATACATGGACTGCTTTGGGCTGCACAGTTTGAACATTAAAAAGCAAATTCACAGTGAGTGAAAATATGTAATATTTTCCTGCCCTTATAATACAGGAGTACAGCATTTACACTTGAGTCTAGTGCAAATTTTCCTCCGAATAATCTGATGGCAACAGTTATTATTTTTTTCCTCAGCAGGCAGAGCAGAGGATTTCGCGGTGCTGCAGCTGCAGCCTCGGTACCTCAGGAGCCAGGGCCTGCCCACCGTCCACGCATGGTGCTCGAGGCGCTCGTGCACTCGGCTGCAGAATCGCGGCCACCAGCGCGGCCAGCCAGCCCGTACAGACCCCCTTCCGCAAAACCACCGCTGTCGTGTGGGACAAAAACTCCACCACGTTAAACACAAAATGAAGCTTCCCTGGGTGAAACAAACTTGAGCTGCAAAGACACAGAGGTAAGTTTTAAAAATCTGTATTAGAACTAATATGTACAGGCCAAGCTAAACCCCTTTTTATTGCAGTGGGGACTATTTCCTTAAGGACTTCAATTGACCTATTAACTCCCCTGGAGAGAAAACCTGTATTGCTTCCAAAACGTTTCTCACCTCCTTTTGTGATATCATTCAGGAAAGTTTTCCATTAATTTGTGGCCTTCCAGACTAGATAAGATTTATAACAACTGACTCAATTTTAAACACCTTCTTGTGAACAGACTTGCACAATATTTATAAAGACTATGTGAATGAACAGGGATAAACTCTGACAAGATATCCCATATATTAGTTGTGGTAAGCTGATAAAATCTGAAAGTGACTGAAGTATATACATGCAGAATGCTAAAATGCAAAGAGGAAGTATCTTTAACAGGTATTTCTACAAAGAGCTAAGTCTTCTCTGAAAGCTAAATCACATGGAGAAAGTCCAGTTTCCTCTCACTCCTCCCTCAACCGACAGTGCACGGCACCTTCTTACATCATCATCTTCTAATCTTGGAGGAGCAAAGGGGAGAGTAAGGTGGGGGACGGCAGAGACCACCGAGGAGCCGGGCCTGCCCCTCCATGTCAGCGGGACCCTGCCCTCCTCGGCCCCTGATGCAGGTGGCACCAATGCACCCGTCAGCCCATAAGGAAGCAGGCGAGGACCTGGAGGCTCACTGCTCTAAGCGGAGAAACACGGAATTGGACCTGGGGAACCAAGATTTTAAACTTTATGTACTTCTGAAGAATACAAGCCTTAGATCTGTCTTCTTCATGGCTTAAGTTAGGTAAGCTTTCAACTGAATGAAATGAAATTTGTAGATACTACGGATTTAAAAGTTTGAGTTTAATAAAATTTGGGGGAAAAGATGCTAGAATATACTATGTTAACAAATATCAGTACCTTGCACATGAGTATGGTCTGGGTTGAAGCTTGGGAAGGTGCTCTAGGAAAAAAAAATTAAAAAAAGGCGAGTATTAATTCACTGCTATTGAAAACAATCTTGTATCTAAGGGACAAAAAAATGAAGGCCTAAATTTGATTCCTGTTTCCTTACTTAGAATATTCACAAACAATGTATGTTCTAGTTTTAAGTCATATTTTAGAGCACATATAAATTCACTGTGACTAAGTAAAATATTATTGAATATTTTTCCAATTCCTAAAATTAGAAGTCAGATGTAGTGCACTTCCTTATTCTGGAATCAGAATTTCTGCCCAAATGCTAGTTTCTTAAGCCAGAGGAAACTAGGAGAGGAGTCTACGCAAGGGCTGCAGATGAAGGGTTAAGCCTCCATGTGCTGTGCAGCATTTTGGTGAGAGGTGTCCAGAGGTTTCCAATTTGAAATAAGGTCATAAACCCCCAAAAGATTGTGAGAAATATACAGACCTGGAAATTTTTCCCTTTTCATATTGATACCATTAATATAAAAAGTGTATACCGAACATGTTTAAAGCAAATATCCAGAAACCCAATGGTTTCAAAATACACAGGTACTTTTTTAAAAGCAGAATAAGGAATCAATTTTAGAATATCAAACTGTCCAAACTGACAAAGTTTGGAATTTTTGAGTTCAATATATTCTATTTTTAATAGCTATTTAAGCAAAAATTTGAAAAGATATTTCTGAAATGGCTTAGTTTTAATAAACAGCACAAACGGTTTTGTAGAGGTCTCAATTTAATATTAAGCTTTAGGTATGTTAATATCCCTTAAAGAAACTGGAAAATGATGTAAATTTTTAAAGTACCAATGCCTTATTTACATAACAATGAAATAAATCGTATTTTTATAAATGTTAGAAAAGGTTACAGAGCATCCACAAAACAGAACTGAAACACAGTCAAATAACACTGATCTGTACAAGGCTCCTTATAACTTCTTTAAGGGGGTCCCCCTCAGTGCCCTGCCCCTATTTTAGCTCTGTAAGACTTCACAGAAACGGTCTGAGTGCTGGTTTGAGGATGGGAAGATGGGAAGCTGCCACACCTGGTAACACTTGCTGACCACTGCAGGGAGGAAGAAAGAGGGGAGAACACAAAGAAACCAAAAGGAAAAGAAAGCAGGATGCGCTTTTTGTAGTCACAGAAGACAAATGGAAACTTTAAAAACATTTTACCACTTATCGCTACAAGAAAACAGAGATGGCAAAATCACAAGCACAGGAAAGTAGCAAAGGTTTAAAAGCCTTATGACGTTCTTATGGTCACCATCCCTACCAGGAGGACCCAAAGAGACAACCTGGGCAAAAACAGGGTCCCCATCCATTTGAAATATTCGGTGCTGGGGCTCAAAGCGTCAGTGTCTGAAGAACCTGAGGAAGTCGATGTCTAGTGAGTGGCCCTTTGACTTAAGGAGCCCCAAGTCTCAACTTGCCCGGATGGAGGCGTCTCTGCATTCTGCACAAAGTGTGCATGCTTACTTAACCTCTGTCATTAAACCTGATATTCATGAACCTTGAAAAAGACAATTTTGGGAGAAAGCTCATTTTTAGATAAAACTTGGCTAAATGACATTTATGAAATAAAATTAGAAAAGATACTGGATTCTGAGCAAAAAATATATATATATATATTTTTAAAATAAAGGCTGGCCATTTTAATAGAGAAAATGACAGTGATGTTGGTATTAGAGTAAGGGCATAAACTAGCTTAGAAGAGGGATTCTGACTCCTAGATGGCAGTCAAGAGGTCATGGCACAATATGTAAGATCTTTACTTACTGATGATAATTTAATTTAGATGTGTTCTTACTGTGGCTGTACGAAATTCCAAAGGGTAATAAATAGCAGCAATTTCTCTTTACTGCAGTATGATTACCCACACATCAGTGCACTCAGAGACGAAAGCCATCATGCTGCAAGCAGCCACTCACCGAGCAGCAGATGAAGTGGTGGCTGACAAGATGGAAAGGCACAAAGGAGGTCCAGTAAGGTGACACAAGAATCTCTCACAAAGCGGTTGTAATCAGCAGCCCCTTGCTTACTACACAGCTCTTGAAGCCTTCGCTTTTCAGTACCATCACTGGTATAGTCCACAAGGGCTCGCAAAAATGCCTGTTGGCCAAGAAAAAGAAGCAGATTTAAATTTCCCTGTACTCTGTGGTTAGGGTGGTTAGACTATCCAGTTTCTACCTGCCGGGAGATTCAGCACATTATCCCAGAATAAGTGAGAGCCACAAGAAGTGTTCTCAGGAAAAGATAATTTAATATCTGCTTTAACGTCTACCTGCTAGGAAAATTCCACTGTTAGGTTCAGTTTTTGCTTACTTGTCCCAGGTCCTAAAGCAACCTACATAGTCACAAGCATGATCTTAAATTATATCAGGACGTCTCCAAAGTCAAGATTCTGTTTGCAGACACACCTGTTGCTGTCTTGGCTGATGATTTTGATTTAGACGTCTACAGTCATTTGACAACAGGCCTGTGGCAGGCAAGATACTGGGGGCAAGAAGACACCTGCCCCAAGGGTTCACAGGCTGGGAAAGCAAGAAAAGCAAACTAGGAATTACTGTGCAACAGGCAGACCGGGCTACCCACTACAGCAGGGTACAAAGGACACCAGGGGCTTCCAAAGAAGCCAACAGCTTCCCAAAAAGCAAGGCTGAGCTGAAAGCTGGCCATGTGACACAAGGGAGGTAAGAATGTCTAAACGGACAGCACAGTTTCCACAAAGGCATGGGAGGCAGCCTTGCTTAAGAATCCCTGTCTAAGATATCAGAGACAAACCGATTACATGTGCTCCTTAACACACTGACCACAGTGCTGAACAGAGGATAAGTGCTCAGGAAAATGAATGTCCAAGTCTCTGCAAGGACCTTTAGTAAGATGATAAAGGGTTCACCAATATCACTTTGCATCACAAAGTCTAAAGTCAATAAAATGTCCTAAATTACAGGCTAAAATAGTGGCAATTATAAATTCTTTAAGATATTTTTCTTTTAGAGCTACAGAAACCTTATAAAACTAAAAATGTTTACTGCCCTGTTTTTGGAAACAAGGAGACAGTTACTAAAATTTAAATTGTACTTAAGTAACAATTCTACATCAAGAAATTTGTTTAAAAAAATACTTCAAACAAGTGTGCAAAGGTAACTATAGCACAAGAATGTTCAACTAGACAGCTTTCTTTAATAGTGAGGAACTGGAAAAAAAACAATTGTTGCAATTAAATCAACAACTAATTATGGTACATCCACAACACTCTTTAAAAGTATTTCCAGTATCTTTCCATGCTGTAACATATAGAACTCTTGATTTCTTTTTAAGCAAAAAAGACAAGTCACAGAACAGCATGTATAGTATAGAACCCCATTATTTTCTTTGCAAAACAAAACTCAAGTATTAACTCTGCAGGTTTGATCATAAAGGACTTTCACTTTCTGAGTCACACATTTCTGTATCTGGAACTGTTCACAATGGGTATATTATTTTTATATCAGGAGAAAAAAATCTATGCTTCACAAAAATTTAAAAAAATGGTAGAAGTGGAACTCAAAGTGGGAATTTATTGAATTTAATCAAGAAGCTCTCCTCATAGTGAATTCTAAATTTATTCAAATTGTATCTAGGCCTGAGCCTCCAAAGTAGTTTCCTAACAACATAACATAAAACTAATGCGATAAGCAATGGATTAATAAATAGACAACGAAAACTTCATTGAGGGTAGAACTGCTTAATTATAGCACCATCTACATTCATTGGCAATACAAATTTGGCGAAACACAAGCATGGAAAGTTTTATCTACTGACATACATTTGAAGGACATGGTTTGAAGAAAGCAGTCACAAACTCTTTTAAATGTAGTTCCTTGTGTAACACTGACATCTAGTGGCTCTTCTGTCTCCAAATTCATCTAAACATCAATATAACCTACCAAAACTTTCAGTTTCTCCTGAAGAATTATGATTCAGCAATAATTATATAGTATTGCACAAAAGGGATCTTAATAATTGTTAGAGGTGGCAAGTAGAGGGGCAAAAAAAAGAAAAACAAAACACACCTCAGCTCTTATTAGCTTCCTGTCATCAATTAAGAGTGAGAAATATTGGTGATGTGTAGTTGGTTAGTAAGAAGTCAAGTGGGGACATTTTCATCACTGTTTAATCTGTCATATCAAGTTTATGTCCAATAAAACTAAGAAAAAGTTCTACTTTTAAAATCTCCTTTCAATAGAAACTATAAAAATTTCAATGCAAGCAAAACATAAAAACATGTCTATGACAATTAGAAAGACAACACTCTCGGGAACTAATTTTGAAAACATGCTGTAAAGAACACATTCTTCAAGCCTGCAAAGGGCAAATAAATACCAAACCTCCTTAATAAATCCTCCACAGAGCTAAGCATATTTTTTAACAGTTACCTAAAGAAGGAAGAAAAATACCTTTTTAGGAATTGCTCGTATTTCAAGGCACCAGGTAAGGATGAATTGGAGAGAACTCCTCTCAGGTATATGCTGGGGTAAGGATGCTCCTTTTCAGGTAAAGACGGGAAAGAAGTTCATAACACAGAAAATAAAGAAAAAATGTTTTGCATTCCAAAAAAACACAACACTGTCATATTTTGCATTAGTGTGCCATCAAAGTACGATATGATTTGTAGGAATGTTTACTCAGACAAAGCATTTCCCCCAAATGAATACAGCAGAAAAAGCAACCTTACAAAAAGATAAAATAATTACAAATTCAACAGCACTATTAATTGTATGAGCCATACCTACCAAATCCAGGCATGCCATTCAAAAGAAAGGAGGTATCTAAAACTCAGGAACAAAGTCTATGGATGGCAATGATCCATTAGAATTGGTAATGCACTACTCTCAAAAATAATCTTAGAACTGAATGAACTCAAGTTCATGACACTAGGCAAACAGTTGATCTATATCTATGTTTAAAAAAATAAACTTTTTATTCAATTATGAAAAATTTAAGTAATGTTATATATTAAATAAGTGTTAATAAATATGCTGAGAAGTATCCATAATAGGAAAACAATTTTTAAAAAAGGTTTTAAGAAAAAAAGACCACAGTTACATGAACTTTTAATACCCATTAAGGGTCCAATAAGTAGGCAGTCCATTATCATCTTATTTCATGTAATTAACACAAAAATTAGAATACCAGCGACCCTGGCAGTGCCGTGGCTGGGCCTGCTAACATGGTGCTCAGGCACCCTCGTGCTGCACCACCCGCTCACAAGGAAGCCTTGAAGGCACTCTTACTCATCAGCTCCAACCCACCGGCCTACAAGTCCCATTATCACAGCTGTACCTTTCTTCTTTGTGTCTCCCTTGATTTTCAAGAAGACGTAGTGTTCTTTTTTGTCTGTGAGTTGCAGTCTCTGGAGCAGGTCCTGCACCTCAGCATCACTGTTAGGACAGATCAGGCTGAAGGCATCTCCAGGCTGATAGGAAATACTTGTCTTCTAGAAAAGAACCAAAGTTAAAAAAAAAAATCCTTTTTAATTAGAGTTTATGCTGTGGGATAAAAAACTTACCATGTTTTATTATGTAACTACTTTAATACATGGACTTAGAAATAAATAATTCTAATTGCAACAAAAACAAACTAACAAATAAACCAACTAACCAAATGAACATATTTTTATTAGGAGCTATTTTTAAAAATAAATTCCATAGTTACCCCAATGTTTGGTTTATAAAACTTGTGTATTTGAAGAATGGAAATTACAATTTTCCTCATTTTCCACAGAGTAAGGTACGGCAAGTGGTGTTTTGAATATTCCCTGTAAAATCCTGCTCTTCTGAACACACACACACAAACTATGATCAAAAGAACTAATTAAGGGCATCAGCATTGTTCTCAATTTCCTTTTTCTTCCTTGACTCCTTTCCTTTAAGGAGGAAGAAGGACAGGCAACGACATTATTTTTCCTCTATGAGCACAGAATATTGTACTTCCCAGCAGCCATGGGCTGGAGAAGGACCCACTCCTGCAACAAGTCTGTGCACAATGCCCAGGGCCCCAGCGGGGTCCAGAACCGGACAGAGCCCTGGGAAGGAGACAGACTCAGCAAGGGGCCAGCCCCTGCCCTCTTGATGCCAAAAATGCAGAATATCAGAACAGAAAATAAAATGCTACAGTTTATGTAGTATAAAGATTTAACAATATGGCTTATTAAAAAGTTGAAAAAATAATGGAGCTACTCAGTAGTAGGTAAGCAAAACCATCTAGCTGTGGCACCTGCTGTATGTGTCCTTTTTTCTATTAGGAAGTTGAACTAAATCTACATGGGCAGCCTTGATGTACTCTAACATCGTTGCGAAAAGTACAACTCCCTAAACCTCTTCTCAAGCTATTAAATCACTTCCAGGGTCACCTCTCATCTGAGCCTCTGCCCACGGTGGAAAGACACAGGTGTGAGGTAGGGGGAGGAAAACTGATTGGTCAAGAATAAAAAGGCCAGCTGTCCTCTCAGAGACTGCCCATCCTTCCCAGTGTAGGTAACAGAGCACCATGCACGTCTCTTTATGAAAAACAGCACCGTCTTGAAATAAAACTGCTGAGAAATAAACTCTGTAACTTACTGAAATGTCCAATTCTAACAGCAGAGCAGTTTTTATGGCATCATTTGTAGTAAGTTGAACTGCCTTTGAAATTGGAACTTGAAAAACTGAATCCATGGAAGTCACAGATGCTTGGCTTTCCACCTTGAAAGACAAATGTGATAAAGTATAATGCAATACAATTTTCAATTATACCATTCCTATACTTAGTGATTTACCTATGGGATCTTATAAAACTTCCTGGCCATTTAAGCATTCTCTTCTAAGGTAAATGACTACAGATATTATTTTTTTAAAAATGCCCCCCACTCTTTCATAAAGAAGCTCATCCATATTTCTAACTACTTGTCTAGTAGACATTGGAATTTCTCAAATACAAATTGAAAATCGCAGAAGCGAGCATTTTCCTGTAAAGGTCTAGCAGTCTTCCTAATTACGTAGAAGGAACAAGGATGCATGCAAATACTTTAGGAAGGGTGGCCTAAAAGAGAGACAGATGTTTAAGAATGTTATAACATGTCTGGACAGATGGTCCCAGGAACTAACTTCCCACATTTTATTTAATTTTCTTTCATTTAAATTGAAATGCCTCCATGTGGCTGCGGCGCCTGTGCTAGACAATACAGGTCTTGGGTAACTGCAAAGAAACCCAATTCTTGGTGCTACCACCCCCCACTCCTTTTCTAACTTGATGATCTCCAAGTTGAAAAACAGGAAACTACACTTTAAAAAGTGCTAGTCAATTAACTTTGGATAACTGGGTCCATGGGAAAGCTGGGAAAAGGGTCAGGGCAGGGAACCGAACACTGAGAGGTGTCGCCCAGCCTGCCTTCAGCAAAGGCTGCCGGGAGATGGCCCCCCCTGGTCCGTCACCTGTGAGATCCACCCGGCACCTCAGATCACGCCTCTTTTCAGAGGCAGCCCATAGCCAGTCACCAGTCGATGATGATAAAGGTGCAGCCCCTCTGTCCCAATTGAGGACAATCGTGAAGGTCCACCTCAGGTCCAAGGGAGCCCCTGGGAATGGTCGAGGCCTCTGCTGAGCCTGCATCACAGCACAGCTTCTTACTTCATCCAAACCTGCCTCCATCTTCTGCATTCCTCAGGCAGTGATTCAAGAGGATGCGCTAAAAAGCGTCTCAGAGTTTGACTTCTGGGAACCCAGCCTGTGACAGTCATGTCAAAGAGGTTCAAGAACGATGCTAGAATGGGAGTTGGGAGCTAGATCACAGCCAGCCCCAGGCACAAGGTGGCAAAGCAACTGCTAAGTGGACAGGACACCAGTGGAGGGGAAGGCTGGAGTTGGTGTGATTTATAGCTGTTTAAGAAATAGTAAGAGGAACTAGGGAACTATTGCAAAGCTCAGCTGAAATTTTTGGAAAAAAAAAAGAAGAAACAACAACAGAAAACAAAATGCTAAGAATGATTGATTAAACAACAATTAAAATGTAAGAAAGAACATGAGAGGACATCCTCAGCAGCTTACAGTGAGCTCTCATCTCCTGCAACCTAAGGAGGGAGAAAGCTAAAAACTGGGCTCTAAATGGGAAAGGATGGGATCCTGACAGATGTGAGGGATATTTGGTTGAAAATCTTGAATCCCTACATTCTCCTGAATCCTTTCAGCCTGCAAAAGTGGTCACCCCTTGCCAGCAAGGGCTGAACTCCCTTCATGCACTGAGTGAGGGAGAAATTCCAGGGCTGCCATGGCCAGCAGCTGAAGGTAAGAGAAGACTCAGAGAAGTGGCCAAATAGAATGGATCACCCATTTAAGCCAAAAAGCCCCCAAATGATGATGCTCCATGGCAGCCACAGGGAACATCCCGTTAACAAGGCCACAAGCCTCACTGAGGGGTCAGGTGGAGGCCCCTGCAGTACAGGTGGCAGCCTGTAACCAGCCACACCAGGTGGGTATAACCACCAGGTGAGTGGGAGGGCTGCGGGGGTCTGACTCTCAGAATCTACTGAGATGGCTAATAGATCCATGGCTATAGGGTCAAAAGAAAATAAATGGGCAGCCAGCAAGGGCAGTGGGCCGATCCTTACAATGAAAAGATACCAAGGACAGATGACCAGGAAGCTGAGAGCAGATGACCTGTCAAAGGTCCCATCCCTTGTCCAGTTTCCAGACCTGGAATCCAGCAACTGCAGGAGAGGGCAGGTCCGCAGGAGGAAGGATTCGGCATTTGGCAGTGATTTCCAGTCCTCCTCCAAAGGGAAGGGGGGCGGCCCTACCCAAATATTTCAAGGATGGGGCCCAAGCTGACACTGACACCCAGGGACCTAAAGGGTCATCATGGCCCACCTATTAGAGTAAGAAAATTTGGGGTCAGGCAGCAAAAGGAGTTCTGATACAGGTCGAGCTCAGTGGGTCTACTGGGTCCAAAATCCCACAGCGGTCATTTCCCTAGCCTTCAAATGCATAATCAGAACAATCATACTTGGTAGTTGGCACAATCCTACACCGGTTTCTAGGCCTGTGGGTATGAGCTATCATGGGGGGGGAGGCCAAGAGGAAGCCTCTGAATTTTATGGCACTCTTCCTCCCACCAAGATGAAAATACAAAAACAATATAATGTCCTGGGGAAAATGGCAGTAATCAATACTATCCTCAAAAACCTAAAGGATATGGGGAGACAGTCTCCATCACATCTCCACTTAATTTGCCCATCTGGTCCCTGAGAAAATGAGATGGATCCTGGGGGGTGACAGTGAGCTACTGCAAATCCAACCAACTAGTTCAACTGTGGCCTCCGTGCCAGATGTGATTTCTTTGCTAGAGCAGACCAACGTGGCCTCAGGAACAAGGTACACGGCCACTGACTCACCCTCTGTACTCTTTTTCCCATCCCTACCACAGAGGGAAACAGATTCAGCCCACATTCACGGGGAACAGAAAACGGCATACGCTTACAATTTTGC
Organism: Choloepus didactylus; assembly: GCF_015220235.1. Classification (NCBI taxonomy): domain Eukaryota; kingdom Metazoa; phylum Chordata; class Mammalia; order Pilosa; family Megalonychidae; genus Choloepus; species Choloepus didactylus. The sequence goes on along the minus strand of NC_051317.1, from coordinate 32,245,666 downwards.
CTCAGGGGTATGATAATGTTCTCCCCTGCTGTTACATAAGACGGTCTGAATAAATCTGAAACATCTGGACATTCAGCAAGACATCATATTAGTCCACTATACCAACGACATTATGCTAATCAGACTTAATGAGCAAGAAGCAGCTAGCATGTTGGAGGCTTTGGTAAAACCCAGGCACTCCAGAAGGTGGGGGATAAACCTTACACAGACTGAAGGGCCCAGTATGTCGGGGCTATCTGTAGGGGTTCAATAGTCTGGTACATGCCAGGACATCCCATCCCCAGTTAAACAACACACAACTGCGTGTTGCAACTCACTCCATCAGGAAGAAGCCTGGTAGGCCTCCTCAGGATCTGGGGCAGTACATTCCACAGCACGTGACATGAAAGGCTGCCAGCTGAGAAGACAGGGATGGGGCGGGGAGGACGGTTCTGCAGCAGGTGACCCTGCTCTAAGAGGCGCTGCTGCTTGCTTGTACTGGACAAGTCAGGAGACCATATGGTATCATAGGAATCAGTGATGGGGAAAAGATGCCATGCAGGGTTTTTGGTGAGCCCCAAATGGAGTATTACAGTGCAGATGCCCCAGCATTCTGGAGTAAGGCCATGCTAACTGAAAATCCACTCCTGCCATGTACTGCTAGGCCCTGGTAGAGACAGAGCACCGGAGCACAGTACACAAAGTGATCACAAAGCTAGAACTACCCATCGCAAGCTGTCAGGACCTCCAAGTCACAGGATATGGGACTGTATCATCTGGCATTAAGCCAAAGTAGGTCCAGCATGTACAAGCAAGTTGAGGAAGTGGGTGGCCAAGAAGCCCAGGTCATCCTACACTACTGCAGCTCACATCTACGGCTGCACGGAGATTCTCTTATGACCACTGGCCATTCTATGCAGATTTTTTATAACAACCCCAAGTGCTCCACAGAGATAGTAAATTAGAAAGGAGGTACTGCTGGAGGCATACAGTGACTGCTGCAAGACACTAGCTGACGCCTTTCATCAAGAGAGGTAAAAAATGAATAGCAGTCTGAGGATATTTCAAAAGGAAACAGAGTCCTAAATGCTTCAACAGGGCATAAGCCAGCTCTGAATGATATTAGTATGAAGACAGTTATTTTTTTTTTAAAATTGTCTTTATCCATTTCTGCCTCAAATACAAGGAAACACACTTTAGAGATAAAGAAGAGCCATTAAAAATGAATTAAACACAATGTCAAAGCAATTTTGAAAAAGAAGAACAAAGTTGGAAGACTCACACCTCTCGATTTTAAGACTTGATAATTCTAGAGTAATCAAGGCAGTGTATTTTGGTAAAATGTGGTGGGCTGAATTGTGTACCCAGTTGGGACATGTTCTTGATCTTGGTCTGCATTCTGGTTGGTGTGGACCCACTGTAAGTAAGATCTCTTCAAGATGTAACTTCAGTGAAATAGTGTCCCAACTGAACCAGGTTGGGGTTTAATTCAGATTAACTGGAGTCTTTCATAAGCAGATAGTCTGATGGAAAAAGCCACGAGAGAAGCAAGAAACTGGAGGTCAACAAAACCCAGAAGAGAAAGGAAAAAATGCCATGTGCACTGCCATGTGACAGAAAAGCCAAGGAACCCACGGACTGCCAGCCAGCCAGAAGAGACCAACCCTAGGAGGAAGCAAGCCTTCTAGCTTCTGAAATGGCGAGTCAATAAATTCCTGTAAGTAAACTAACCCATTGCATGGTTTTTGTTTTAGCAGCCAGGAAACTAAAACACTAAAGAACAGACACATAGATCAATGGAACAGAACAGAGTTTCAGCAAAACACCCATAGATATGATCAACTTTTGACAAAGTTGCAAAATTAACTTGATAGAAAAAGGATGATCTATACAACAAATGGTACCAGAAGAACTGAACATCCATATAAAAAAATATAAACCTCAATTCACACCTTACATGTTAATTAACTCAAAATGAATCACAGATCCAAATGTAAAACAACAAATGAATGGTCTATAAAAGAAAAACACTGATAAATTGGACGTAAAAATTTAAAAAAAAAAAACTTTTGCTCTTTGAAAGACACCATTAAGAGAATGAACAGACCAGTCACAGACCAGGTGAAAATATCTGCAAAACACAAACTAACCAAAAACCCGTATCCAGAATATATAAAGAACTCTTAAAACTTAACAAGCAAACAACACAATCTAAAATGGTCAAAAGATCTGAACAGCTATTTGACCAGAGAAGATATAGGGATGGCAATTAAGAACATGAAAAGATATTCCATATCATTAGTTACTAATGGGAAATGCAAATAAAAGCCACAGTAAAAATGCAAATAAAAACTGGCTAAAGTTAAAATTTCTGGCAGTACCTCTGCTGATGAGTATGCAGAGCAACTGAAACTCATATACACTGTTGGTGGAAATGTCAAATAGTAGAGCCACTTTAGAAAACTGTTTGGATAAGGATAAAAAATACAGCAGAGCAACTGAAACTCGTATACACTGTTGGTGGAAATGTCAAATAGTAGAGCCACTTTAGAAAACTGTTTGGATAAGGATAAAAAATACAGTTAACATACAGCTCAACAAGTCTCACGCCTAGGCATTTACCCAAGAAAAATGAAAATAAGAAAATCTGCACCTGAATGTTTATAGCAGTTTTATTCATACTCACCAAGAACTGGAAACAACCAAAATGCACTTCAATTGGTGAAAAGATTAACTGTAGTATATACAGTGGAATACTACTCATCAATAAAAAGAGAAAAACTACAGATACAAGCGATAACACAGACAAATCGCAAATGCATTATACTCAGTGTAAGAAACCAGACTCAAAACGCTACACACTATAATTCCATTTATATGATATTCTGGAAAAAAGCAAAACCAAAGACAGGGCTTAGGCCTAGGGTTGCTGACTCAGAAGCCTTGGACAACGGGGACACCAGGTAAAACCAGCCTCAGACAATCGATGGGAAACTGGGCATGAAAAGCAACTCTATCATCTAACCTAGCATTAGAAAGTATGGAAAATTCTGATCAACTAACATGCAACAATTTATATCTCCACTATTTACTTAATCTGTGCATTTGGAAAACAGATACCAAATAATCTTTTTCAATCCCTTACCCTTTAAGGGTATCTTTTCAGTAGATTTATATGTGTCCCTTCAATAGTTCAGATTTTAAAAATCTTTTAACTACATTATCAACTAATAGCTCAAGCCTATTTAATGACACTTACCACAAAAGAAACTCTCTAACTGACTCTCCCCCAGTTCAGCAACTGTCAGGTCACTAGGTCTCTCCATCCCTCCGCCATACACACTAACCCTGTGGCTTGTGGCCGGGCGGAGGAGGGGGGGGAGGCTGCACTCCTGTGCTGGGCATGTCTGCACCCACCAGGTGAGGGAGATGTTTACTAAGAGTCAGCTGTGTCTGTTCTCAACCCTGATTAAAACACCAGTAGTATCTATTGTTGTAATTACCTCGCTTAATTAAAGAGTTCACAAACTAATGTCTTGTAAGTGTAAAAACAAAAACCCACGGTTGTGGCTATAAAAGCATACTTGTTTATTTGAATGTTTTAGGGAAATAATATAAAATTTAGATGATAAAAAAAAGCACTCTCATATTAGGTGTATAAAAAACAGCTCTAATATACTAGGATGTTGGGCTCAATTGTTTCTCAACTGTCTTTAAGACTTGCTTCATTAATAAAAGAAAGAAACTTGAAAGTGCAGCAGATGCATCAATGGTATGATTACTGCAAGAGTCCATGTGGAACTCCAATAAGCTATTCAAAAGGAAAAGGGATTGGCTGTACATTAAAAGACTGGCTGCACTAATTTATTTTAAGCATGTCAAAAGAAATGCCAGGGTATTCAAATACTGTAAATAGTGGGTAAAAATGCACTATTATTCAACTTGCTCAAAATTTACAGACCATTTAAAGTCATTTATTTATGCTACTCTTTGCAAAAAAAATAAATAAATAAAATGAAATAACAATAGAGATAAAAGTGGATCTCTCAGATATCACTGACAAAAAGCATGATCTCAAAGTGGAACATCTCATGACACCAAAGGTCATGCTGTAGAAGAATCTACTGTAAATAGGCTCTTTAATTTTAGCTATTGAGATCATTTGCTAATAGTCCACAACAATTCACTCTGCATCACTCATACCTATAACGTGAAACCAAGAGGTTAATTCTCCAAAATAATGGAGATACTGAGCTAACTCGTAATCTTTTACTTCTTCAAAAACAAAGTAATATAATACAAGCTCTTTTGTAATGCATAGATGGGTAAATTTTTTCTGCAAAAGCAGCCATAGACAATATGTAAGTGTATGACTATAGCAATGTTCCAATAAAACTTTATTTACACAAACAGGCGGTGGGCCACATTTGGTCAGCAGGCTATAGTTTGTTGATCCTTGTTTGCAAAAAAATTAATGCCTATGGTAAATCAACATTATATAGCATAATGCTACACTGCTTACCTGGCCATGAGCCTCCTGTAGATGCACCTGTAAATATTCTGGTGGTAAAGCAGGAATATTCAGAGATGCCTGTGAAAGTGGGGGCACTGAACAGGTAAGTGAGGACTCAAAGTCTTCAATCAAAGCACTTGACTGATTGCTGTTGGATGCATTTTGTTCCAAAACCTCAGAATCCTTTCTTCCGGAATCTCCTAATCTCAGAAGTTGGATTTGTGATTCAATATGCAACAATTCTGGTTTGGCAGGATGTGTCCTCAAGGAGGCATTAGATGCTGTTGTGTGAGTTCCATTCACGTTTTCTTTTTCTCTACTTGACATAAAATGCTTTGTGAGGGCAGCCCAAAGTCCATCAATCCATGGATCAACCACAAGTTCTAAACTACATTGTTATTAAAAAACAAAAACAAAAAAGCAACGTAAGTTCTCTATCATAAGTGTAGAACAGGGGGATAATGACAGGCTATTCATTTGTTAAAAATGCTACCTATGAAAACTATACAGCATACAAAAAGTACTTACATGAACAATTCAAACCTCTGTCAGTTCTGAATAATTTATTTAGTAAAATTTCTAGGGAAGCTGACTACAGTGGGAAAAAGGAATCATTCTTTTAGAAAGTTCAAATTAAACATAAATACATTAAAAAAAAAAAAGAGGTATTCTACTTATTACTAACAAAGGATAACTTAAACAATAACAACCCCTATATTCCCGGAACAGATAAACTATAAGTAGAGTGAATGAGTAAGAACTGTGTCAGGACCCTGGAAATAACATCTTCATTTTAAATCATAACTCAAAGAAGGTGTGCTGGTTTGAATTGATTATGTCCCCCACAAAAGCCCTGTTCTTTAGTGCAGTCTTGTTGAGGAAGACTTACTAGTCTTTTGATTAGAATGGGACCTTTGATTAGGTTGTTTCCATGGAGATGGGACCCACCCAACTATAGGTGAGACCTTTGGATTAGATAATTTCATTGGAGGTGTGACTCCGCCCATTCCTGGTGGGCTTAATTGGATCACTGGAGTACCTTAAGTGAGCTCACATACAGAAGGAGCTCAGACAGCCTGAGAGAGACATTTCGGAGAGAAGCTAAGAGATCTAATCCAGAGTCTGCCCCCAGGAGAAGCTAAGAGCCGACACAGACCCAGACACTTGGAGATGCAGACAGAAGGACGTTTGGAGATGCTAAGTTAAGATGAAGTCCAGAGTTTGTCCCAGAGAAGCTAAGAGATGACCCCCAGATACTTAGAGAGAAACACCCCAAGAGAACCAAGCAGAGAGCTGAGAGAAGCTAAGAGAGACAGAATCCTAGAGACATTTTGGAGAAAGCCATTTTGAAATGCAACCCAAGAGCAAAAGACCACCAGATGCCAGCCACATGCCTTCCCAGCTGACACAGGTGTTCTGGATGCCATCAGACTTTCTTCAGTGAAGGTGTCCTCTTTTCGATGCCTTAGTTTGGAAACTTTTATGGCCTTAGAACTGTAAATATGTGACCTAATAAACCCCCTTTATAAAAGCCAATCCATTTCTGGTAGTTTGCATAATGGTAGCTTTAGCAAACCAGAACTGAAGGTCCATTAATTTCCAATTCATAAAGCTAAATGACTTTTAAGAGGGGGCACATTTTAGACCTTTGTCTTATTATGACTCAGGCTACAATTTCACTGAATTCATCAGGTGCTAACTTGGTACACAGCTCTAAATTTGGTTACACATCATATCCATCCCTAAGGAGCCTAAGGAAAGGCAAATTTATGAAATTTTGCATTTAATATTGACAGCTACATTCAAAATTCCATTCTTACAACTCAGAAATAGTAAGATGGTAATGACATCCACCATCATCAAGTGAACCAGTGTTCACTGTGTGCTTTCACAGGACAGGCATTGTTTCAAGAGGGTAACATTCATTCATTCATGTAATTCTCCAAGAGCCTTACACAGTGCGTACTATTATTATCTATTTCAACGGGGGGGGGGGGGGAACCGAGGCACAGGAAGTTTACATAATTTGACCAAGGTTTCAGCCTGTAAGTAGAGGATCAAGGGCTTCAACCCAGAACCCAGCTGTTGGGATTCAAGTCTGCACTCTTAACCCCTACTATGTAGTGGCTTATTAAGCAAGGATGTCTTCTTGAAATGTTAATAAACAGCTAATGTCAATGGGGTTCTTGCAAAAAACAAACAAACAACATAAAGGGACAAAACTAAAAGACAACATGCAGGAAACGTGACAGAGCTTTCTCACAATCAGAAAAACACATGCAGTGGGCATATGGGAGAAATCCATAGACTCCCAGCTACAGAAAACGATGGAAGAAGTGGACATTAGGTATGAGTTAAGTAAAAAGGTAGTGTCTCTGATACACTAAAATAAAGTGGTGATTTGCAGAAAAGCAACTAAATAGCTGAATCTGTCATTATTCATAAATACAGATCTTGTGAATGAAGACTCACATAATACATGCATCTAGTAGTGTGATGGTTAAGTTCATGTGTCATCTTGGTCAGGTTATGGTGTTCCATTGTTTGGTCAAGCACGGGCCTGAGTTGTTACTGTGAGAATATTTCATGGACTTAAATCATCAGTAAGTTGACAGCATCTATGGGGTGGGATTACATCTACAATCAACTGAGGAGACTGCCTTCAACAAAGCGAGAAGTCTCATCCAATCAAGTGAAGGCTTTAAAAGGAGAAGTGATGATGTCAGCCACCAGAAGGGAGAATTTCCATGTCTGTTTCAGCCAGCCAGCTTCTCCTGGGTAATTCATCAAAAACCTTCTTGGGAGTTCCCAGCTTGCAGCCTGCCCTATGGAATGTGGACGTGCCCATCCCCACAGTCTCATGAGACATATTTAAAATATAAAAATCACATAACATTTACATGATACATAAAAATACATACATACATATATTTATGTATCCATCTCTCCTATTGGTTCTGTTTCTCAAGAGAACCCTAACTAATACAAGTAGGGGAAAAAATGTGACACTGTCAGCTAGCTAATAGTTGAAGGCCAGATGACAGCATATGTCATAGGACAATACCTGTAAGATATTTGTATGAACAGGATTTGAAAGGGAACACACAGGATGAAATACTGAGTTGTAAAACAAAAAATAAAAATAAAGAAAACAGAATTATATTTCTGGTTGATGAGGTGGCGAATGGACATTAAGATGGCGAAGGAGAGAGAGCCAAGGAGGCACTTCTTATGAACACCCATTGATCTGTTCTCTGTTTCAGCAATATTGGCTCCCTCCATATGAGAGAGCTCATCCAGCCCTCCCCTGGGTGCACAGCAGAGGGGGCACACATGCACACTATTAAATTTATTAAGTAAATTTCCTAAGGAAAACACCAATTTTAACAAATACACACTTTGAAGAAAAGACAAATATTGAGGCACTTTCTCTAATTTCTCCCACTAGCAGACGCTGTGGAGGAAGAGACACTTAAAAAGAAAAACACAGCAAGAAAGGTAAATCAAGCTCTAGCCAACCTTCTTGTCCTAAGGCTAAAAAAAAAAGCTAACAAAACTAAAATATTACTTTCATAATTAAAGTTTTGATGCTAATCTGAAACTCAACACGTTTTACAAAACTCTTACTCTCGCTCAGTATAAATAAGTGTTTATTAGAAAAAACTAAGAAGAAAAGTGCATTGTTCTCACCCTACGCAGTCGTCTGCATGTCCAGTGTCATAGAAATGTTGGGCACCAAGCTCTTGAAGTCGTCTGTCAATTATTTTTCCCCCATTACAGAAGAATGTGTATTCCGAATCACCCAGACCTACAGAGCCCAAATAAATTCTTAGTGCACAATGAGCTTTAAATTTAAAGCAGATACAAAGAACATACAAACAAAATAGCTAAAGAAAATATAAAGAACAGATAAGTAAAATATCTAAAACAATTCTATGCTCTTACCAATGGAGCAAGAGATAATGTATAGCTTCCCATTTTCCTAATTTTTTCTTGGGTAATACCAAGTATGCAGATGCTTTTCTTCTATTTTGCAACATGAAAAACCAGACATACTGAAATAAAACAAATACTTTTTGACAACCGTTTAAAAGAAACATTAACATTTTCATTTCCAGGAATTTATGTGTAAAAGTACTGAAATCTTAAAGGATTATACAGGTTTAGAAAAAAACACAGTACCTGTATTTGTAGGCTGTCTGATGTAAAGCAGGGGTCTGCAAACTACACATGACCTATTTTTTTAAATAAAGTTTTACTGTAACACAGCCAAGTCCATTTGTTTATGTACTGTTCATGGCTGCCTTTGGGCTACATCAGCAGTTAAGCAGCTGTGACAGACAGCATGTGGTCCACAAAGCCTAAAATATTTACAATCCAGCCCTTTCCAGAAGGAGTGTGCTGACCCCTGATCCAGAACATGGAAGAACGTCTGCAGTATAAACAATCATCTGCTATAAATGTTTCTGTGCTGGGTAAATTAAGAATGGTTTCTATGTTTCCTGGTAAGAAAACAGACTAAATTGTTCTTGTACTTGGTAGAATTTTTTTTATTAAAAGCTTAAATTTTTCAGTTGTTTAAGTATCTCCATGTTCTTTCCCAAGAAGGGTGAGAAATTGGTGGGCCCACATAAGGGCCTTGGATTGGCTCTAACAGTTGAACAGGATGCAATCTTCTCTCTTTAATAATTTTTTTTTGAGGAATTTTCAAGCAATACATGTTCACTCTTGAAAATTGGAAAATACAAAAATATAAACATAAAATTACAATAAACTACCTAAATACAGGGACTGTTAAATTCTGTTATTCTAGAATTACATTTTTATAGGGTTTGATTTTAACATACACTCAAACGTAATTGAAAACCTGTTTATTTTAGTTAACATTTTCATACAACTATTTTCCCATTATTAAAAGTGTGAGCAAAAGAATTTTAAATGCTATAAAATACTCTCTTGACCATGTTAGACATAACAGTTCTTGTTCAGGGTCATGAACCTCCAATTTCTGACGAGCTATTTATTACAGCAAAATCCATCTTTGCTAGCTCTCCCCAGAGTGGGGAGAAAAGCATCAAAGGTGAGTAATACAGAACATCAGCCAGAATTTTAAGACCTGAATCCTCCCCCTGGGGCTCCATCTTGATGCACTGATCGTTCTGACCCTTTATCTTGATATTTTTAAACTATGCTTCACAGAGCCCTAGGCCAGTGACTCATAATTTGGGATGCACATTAGAATCACCTGGGTGCTTTTTAAATCGTCTGATTCTGGGCTACTCCAGAACACTGAAGTTAGAATCTGTGCAGGAGGGCCCAAGAAATGGAAGTTACTGAAAACTCCCGGATGATCCCAATGTGCATTCAGGAAAATATATACAGGGTCCCCCTTCAGGGATACTGTTTTAGAAGGTATTAAAAGGTGCAGCTCAGCCATTAATATTTTGAAAATATTTCATGACTGAATCTGACATGTATCCTTGGTTAAGAATGCTACTCAAGAAGTTCCACAGAGGTGGGGTGAAGTTTGGGGAACAGTCACACAGGACGGCACATTTTTTTCACATTTTAAATATTCATATTAAAAAAAAAAAAGACAAAACCCATGCAACTCTATTTCATGGTTTTGAAAGATGCTTTCCGACACCAGAGTTAAAGCTAGTAATAATACAGTACATCAAGAGCAGAAAATATTGTCCATTACCCAATAATCCATACCGCAGGTGAGCAAAGAAATTAGCTGGCAGTGTCTTGTCCTGTATTTCTTTAACAAACTTGCGGGCTGTGTCTGGTGGATCTCCAGTGCCCGTGGTAGAAACAACAATGACGACAGGAGCTGTTTCGGTTTTTAGGTTATACTACAAAACAAGAACATCATTTCAGGGACCTAATGCTACATGTATTTTTGACCTAACATGTCAGCAAGGCAATATGCTTAGCTTCCTCTGTCTTGCATTTCCTCCTAGCCAGGTTATGGGTGATGTATACCAGAGTGACCAGCAGTTCAATGACCAGGGGAATTCAGGTGACCCTTTGCCTGGTGGAACTCCAACATGAACGGCAAGGTCTTTCTTTGGGTGAAATATAAATAGGACTCATGAGGTGAAAAGTACACACGTGCACTCACACTCACATACCTTGCATTTCAGAGCTTTTACAATACGTCTCATTTTTTCTCACAGCCACCCCACAGAAAAAAGAGGCATACATTACTACTTCCATTTATCATTGAGAAAAATGAGGAACAATGACTTGTTTTAACTTTAAAGAATGCTTAACATAATTCAAATGCACATTTATATGTAATAAAAAGCTGGCAGTAATCTTACCGTACAGTTGATTAAATAAATTTTGGGGTATTAAAAAGAACTATGGTAGCATTTAGCATTACACTTTGTTTTTTAAAAAATGTCACTTCCTAATCAAAATACTTCAAAATATACAACATAGTAAACACCATCTAAGTAATGGCTCTCACCTTATCTGACTCACTAATACAGTGAAGATCTGCAGAAAATCCGTGCTTGACCGCTTGCTCACATATTAGTTCTGCGATGGCTTTTGCCTGTCCTTTCTGTGTAGCATATAGTAACAAAAACCTCCTCATCTTGTCAAGGCACATGCTATAGCTGGAAGAGTGGCATGAAACAAGAAGAAGAAGAGATTTTCTTTTTTATGAAATAGTAACAATGTGCAGGTATTAAGTCTTATCTCAACCTTTAACAAAGGCTACAACAACATTTACACAATATGAAACAGCAATCTCTAATTTTTTTTAGCATAAATATTCTAAATGAGTCTAAAAAAGAAAGAATTCATCAAACTAGGGAGGATACAAGGAGTAACCTCTAATGCTGTGCTTCAGAAATGTGATCCTGGAGTCAGGCTACTTGGGTTTGAATCCATGGTCTCTCGTTCATAACCATATCTTTAGGCAAGCTACTTACTTAACTGAGCTGTGCCTTGGCTCCCTTACCCTTAAAATGGAAATATCTATCTGACAAATTATGTAATTCAGGTAAAGCACTCAAAACAATGCTTGGGACATACTCGTGCTAAGTCTTAGGTATCTTTTTGTTTGCTCATTTTAAAAAAGGTGAAAGTAAACATTCCATTAACATTATAGGATTCTCGGATCCTATATGATACTAGTATAAAACAACCACAGTAAGTTAGTTGAAGCAATACATTTTATTTGACATCAAACATATACATATATGCACATAAATGTAAGAAAACATTTCCAATCACCTGATACATTTTACTGGATCATTTATGTTTTCCCTGGAAGAAATGACTAGGACTAAACTAAATGACACACAGATTTTTTTCCATACCCATGTGTCGAACCTGGATCAAATTCTCGATTTGCAGGAAGAGATTTAAGCTGAAACCAAAACCAAAACCAAAACCTTGGCTTTTGATGAATAAACAACAGAGTTTTAGGATACCCTGGCCAATTACACCTAAGGAGAAATTAAGCCACAAGGAAATCAAAAGGTAAAACAATCGTGTTAAGTAATACGTTAAAAAGCAAAATCACAGAATATCCTTATGGACCGCCACAGCACCTGGCCTTTGGCAAATTCAATAAATGAAAGGAATAAACGGAGAAATTCTAGCAAATCAAATGAAGACCCTACACATTTAGGGCTTTCTAAGAACTGTTAAGTGTAGTGATAGCAACGTCACGGCTTATTATCATAACTAACAATTTATATCACTTACTAGGAACCACGCGTTATTCTGGGCGCCTCAGAGATTAGTCCCTACAACCCCACGTTTCTCAGGCACTGTGCGGGACACTAATTACGTGCTTCAACTTGGCGGGCCTGGGCTGGGGGACCTAATCAGCCCCTGAGGAGGGTGGTGGGCACGGGCGACAGCGCCCTCCGCAGCCCCCCGGGCCTGGAAAAGTGAGGCCGGAGGCAGGCCCCATTTCCTCACCCAAAATACCACTGTTAGAGGAGGCTTGCCGGAGAAAACCGCCTTTTCCCCACCCCCTTATCTTGCCCGGACACTCCCCGTTGCCAGTACAACTCCCATTACCACCAGTGCGCATACATTGTTGCCAAACACCGTTACCGGAACAACTCTCGCCCCTTTTCAATCAACCTCCGCACCCTCTCAGAACCAATGCAAGCCTTTAACCTCTACAGCTACCCCGCCCTCTAAACGCCCGATATAAGCTTGTACTCTCCCCTAATAAACTCTCTTGGCTTCTTCACCCTAAAAGAACCGTGTCCCGCCTGTTCCTTTCTCACCGCCCTCCATACTTCGCACGCCTACGCTAAAAACCGGGCCCAGTCCCCCGCCTCGCCCTCACCTCCGGGAAAGAGCCCCCGCCGCCAATACCCTCCAAGCAATCCTAAGAGCCTAAAATTTAGCAACCGGCCGCCACCTCCCCCCCCCAGACAAATCAACTGCAACCGCAGCACTGCAGGCCCACAGCAGGTCGAGAAGCGGCGGAACAGGATTCGCTCCGGTGGTGAGTTTCCAGAGCGCGCCCCTCCCCGACCTGCCCCTGGTTGCCTGCGCCGACGACGGCCAGTGGCCTCGGCTCCGGCTGTCATCACTACTCAGACAATTCTCAGAAGCCCTGAAGATGTACTGCCTTTATATTATTCAGCTCTGCCGAGCGCAGGTGGGCCACTGGCAGGGGGAGACGCGGCCAGAGCGACCCTCAGAGCCCGAAGCCGCGGAAACTTGACCCCGGACCGCCTCCCAGTCAGCAGCAGCGGGGTGGCCGCCGAAGGGCTCTCACCTGCGCGGAGTCTTCACCCCTGCGAGACTCACCTGCACAGGTACCAGCCCCAGGTTTTCGAAGAACGGTCGGACTCGGCAGGCTTGCGCGCACGGAGAGGCGCGCATGCTCGGCGCCCGTGACCAATGGGAAGGTAGGCGCAGTGACCAATAGGAAACTCGGTCTGGAGCTGGGGCCAATCACGGCGCACCGGAAGTGGCGGCGGGGTCTCTACAGCTTCCGCGTCCGGAGTCTGCCAAAGGCTGCTGGGCGGAGTAAAGGATGTCGCTTGGGGGCATCGCGGGTCTCCTGGCGTTGCGATTCCCGGAGCCGGCCGAGCTCGGTCGCTGAGCACGCAGGCTTACAGGTTGGCTTTCCCGCCGCGGCGTATGTGGTCCCTCCGCGTCGCAGAAGCACCTGCGCAGTGCTGGCCGGCCGCAGTAAGGAGCGCGGTTCCCGGAGCGCCGGGGCTCCCCTTCCCGTGTCCTGCAGACTCGTCTCTCCGAATCCCCCGGTGGGGCGTTTAGGTCTAGACGGGCGCCACCTCTTCCTCCTCTTTGCCCCTTTGCTCTCTTCATTCTACTTAACCTCCATTTGCCAAGCTAGAACTTTGCTTTTCTTCCTTCCTTAGTCCTTGCGGAATCCCAATTCTGAGGGGAAACCTACACCTTAGGGCACGTTAAGCGCGTTTTTAACCCTTTCTATGACGTATCTGAAATTTTACAACTTTACCCTTTGCCCTTGAGTAAATTTACTTTTATCCAAACGCGAGTTCCTTCTTTCAATATAGATATATGAAATATAAATATGGAGCGTGGTTAAGAGCTAGGCTATATGAGTTTGAATCTCAGCTACCACTTAACTAGTTGTGTAAACTGTGGAAAATAACTTATCTGTTTCACTTTTCTCATCTGTCTAAAATGAGGATAAAAGTACTTAGTTCGTTGTGTTGAGAGGATTAACTGCGCTAATACACATAAAGAACTTTTACCAGTGTCTGGTAAATACCTACTGGCATGGTTAGCTGCCAGCCACTTTTCTAGGCCCTGATCTTGTGATTACGTTTTAGCAGGAAATTTGTAAACATCTTGTTTTTGCTTCTCCACTTTAATTTAATAAAAATTGATGATGTTGGATGAGTCATGTTCCAAATTTATTGGACACTTTTTTTTTTTTTATTTAGGTATAGATCAAGAGGAGTTGTGACTCCAGTGACATGGCTTTAATCACCTTGAGGAGGAACCTTTGTCATTTGCCTGATTTTCGAATACATGGAGCTGTGGCTGCTCTGAAAAATCAACCTGTGAATCATGTTCACAAGGCAGCCAAGGCGCATCTATGTCCTTTGCTCTTTTCACAACAGTCATCACCTTTCAGGGTCAGGTTCCATCATTCCTGTTGTAAAAAGTTCCATTCGGAAAATGGAAATGACCTTCATCCAGTTGGTGAACCCATGTTTTCTCAAGTACATGATTGGGACAGGCAGGGAGAAAATACTGAAAACGTTGATGAAGAGAGATTTTACAGGAGACTAAGCAGCTTCACTTCATCAGCAGAAGTGTTAGGTTTTATAAGCACACTGGCCACTCTGCCTGATGCTGTGGCAGCAAGAGCTCTGCAGTGGATTTGTGAGATGGAAAAAAAAGATGGCAACAGCAGGTTGCCAAAAGAAATACTAGAAAATAACATCTTCAAGGCTTTATGCTTTCGATTTGAACAGGAACCTTCACGTCTGTCAAATACTGATATAGTGACTGCTTTGCAAGCTCTGAGTCTGTTGCATGTGGATCCTCAGAGTGGCTTGTTAGTGAGCCTGGTGGCAGAATGCCAAAGTCGTCTCAGAAAGGGTGGCCTAGAAGTCCACAATCTCTGTATTCTTGGAGAAAGTCTGATTAAACTGCAAGGTCCAGGTTGTACGACACTAGAAGTGATCCTGTGCCAACTGCAAGGTGAAAATTTGGAAAAATTTACCCCAGAGGATATTGTGGCCCTTTATAGAATGTTTCAAGCATGTCCTGGAAAAGTGGAACAGCTCCAGACATTTTTAAATCAGGTGAACAACTACTCTCTGTCAGTTGTTTCCAATCTGAGTCCTAAATTGATTAGCCAAATGCTCAATGCCCTAGTGGCACTTGATCAAACTCGAGCTCTTCCTCTGATTATAAAATTGGGTAAATACGCTGTTAGGCATATCCCTAATTTCACCAATGAAGAGCTGAAGAAAGTCTTAGAGGCTTTCATATATTTTGGACACACTGACAGATTTTTTACAAAAGCCCTGGAGCAACATGTGTCTGCACTTTGTCCTTCTCTGAATCCTGAAATTGTCAGCAAAATCATGGAGTACTGCAGTAGAAGACTGATTCTTTCAAAACCCATCTTGGATGCAGCAGCAGAAATTTTTGTTTGCCAATCAGAAAAGTTTTCACCTAGTCAGATTTCTGAATTAATCGAACCATTTGGGAAACTCAATTATTTACCCCCAAATGCCTCTGCTTTATTTAGAAAGCTAGAAAATACACTATTCACAGATTTCAATCATTTTCCACCCAAAATACTACTGAAACTTCTCCATTCATGTTTGCTTATTGAACGCCATCCAGTCAACTTTATGGCAAAAATATTTAGCCCTTATTTTCTTCAACAGCTGCAAGGTTAGTTGGTTATAACTTCTGAGAGTGGAAACATGAACATTTAAACTTGTGATGCTTTCAAGTCTGTGTACCTTTAACACTGAGCAGTGCTGTGCCTTTGTTTCTCTTACCTAATGATCCATAGAAGAGGTCTGAAGTGGCACATGTTTCTGTAAGTCCAGGGTTAAGAATGCTAGGACATTTAGAGGGAGGAAAGCAGATTTGGGTAAAGTTTCTGCTGCGCTAGGTGAGGAGTTGTGTTCTTGTGGAGATACGGTCATCGTGGTGGTGATACCACAATAATGTGCTAGAGAATCAAAGTATCTCTAATCTGTTTTTTGAGAGGATGGTGTTGTTCTTGACTTAAATATGTCAGATTTCTGGATCTCCATAGTTAAAGAGATCCCCACTAATCTCCCTAAGGTTTTGTAAGTTATATTGTGTAGTTAAGAGCCTGGGTTCTTAGAAGTCAAAATGAGATGTCATTGGTGGCAAGCTAGAGGGTATAATTCTAACAAGTTCATTTCCTACTGGTGCTTAAAAATCCCTTGTACTTCTGGGGTGAATGAACTAAATTTGTGAGTTCATGATGTTTTCTTATTACATTTACCAAAATTCAAACGTAACTGACTGGGATGTTATTAATTTCAGGTGAAGAAACATATCTGGACAGGTTGAATCTGGCACAACTGACACAACTGTACTTGACCTCAGTCCTGGAATGTCCTTTCTATAAGGTGAAAATACAAACTGCATGGCCTGATTTCTCTGAGAGCAAACTGTTTTCTTTTGCCCCTCCTGAAAGGTCCCTACTCTTGACCTATCTCAGTAACCTTATTAAAAGGGAAAACTTTCATTTACTTGGATTTAGTCACTACCAGCTAAGCTTTTCTTTGATAAGTTGACCCCATTTCTGTCTTTTGTCCTGTAGGACCAATTTCCTGCTGTATGAGATTTCTAGAGGGTTTCAACAAGTGTTGAAGCATATGAGTCTTCATATTCCTAGATTCACTCAGAGGGTTTTAAAGGACTTCAGCACGCAAAATGGCAATAAATGTGTGAATCTCTGAATACTACAAATCCTTTTTCTGAGTGCATTTTTAAGCCAAGCCAGAAAATTCACTTGTTTCTGATAGAGTTTAGTTAAGGTAGAGTCTTTGCTTCCCTACAAGTACTATAAAGATTCACTCTCATAACCTATACCACATGCCTTTTTTGTGTGATCAGAAGTAGCTTCACCACACTTGGTCATCCCCTGTTTTGTCCTCCTTCTTGACTCAAAATCACTTTTAAGAGTATCTCATTCTTGGAATAAGGTAAAGAAATGGAAAGACATAACAATACCAAGTCATGTAAAGATAAATATTAATATTGATTAGCTTTAACCACCTCCCATCCCTAAGTAAAAAAGTTTTAACTGTGCTTTCTATACCAAGTGTACACAAATATATAAACCAATTTTTCTCTTTGTTGGAGGACACTATTTAAATTACACTACAATTTGCCTTTATGCCCAGTATGTCATAGCATTCCTCCAGACCAATGCATATAGATCAAATACACTCTTTTTAAAAGTAGCACGGCATTTTATTGTATTTATCCTCCCATTCCTCAGTTGATAGACTTTCAGGTTCTTTCCAGGCTTTGTCTCTATTGGCAGTACTGTCATAAACATCCTTGCACATCTTTCATACTGGGGCCTGTGTTCTTTTAATCTGCAGACTGGAACCCAAAAGTGGGATTACTGGATCAACTGTTGGTAGATGGTGACTCTAACGGGTGTAGATGCCCACATTTCCCCAGCAGTGAATACAGGGGACTGGGTCTCCCTCTCTTCCACTGCACGGCATTGTTAGTCCCTTTCAGTTTTGTCACTCAATTCAATGGAAAAGGGTATCTTATCACGTATTTAGTGAGCAGTAATGAAGTTGAGCATATTGTCAAATGTTTATTGGCCATTTATATTTCCTGGGAATTGCCTTCCTACACCCTAACTCATATTTCTATTGGGTTGTGTTTTTAAGTTTTGTGTGAGAAACTCTGTCCATATTTTAATGACTCTTGACTTTCCCATCATGCTTAAGATTATTTCACCGTTCTGAAATCAGTACAAATATTTTACTAATTTTTCTAATACTTTTTTTATTATATTTAGATCTTTAATCCACCTTGGATTTATTATACAGGTATAACTTGAGGTTTTGTGGGTTCGGTTCCAGACCACCACAATGAAGCAAATATCGCAATAAAGCGAGTCCCACGAATCTTTTGGTTTCCCAATGTCTATCAGGTTATGTTTACACTGTATTGTAGTCTTTTAAGTGTGCAATAACATTATTTCTTGAAAAACAATGCACATACCAATTAAAATGTGACACACGAAATAAGCACACACTGTTGGAAAAATGGCGCCAATAGACTTGCTCCATGCAGGGTTGCCACAGACGTTCAGTTTGTAAAAAACACAGTGTCTGTGAAGCACAGTAAAGTGAGGTGTGCCTGGGGTCTGATGTTTGGTAGGAATTTGACTGTTCTTTTCCAAATAGGTAACTAATTTGCCAGCACCACTTATTCCATAGCTATCCTTTCCTTACTGAATAAGTTTATCATTTTTTCCTGGGTTACAAAATGTAGTTGAATGTCCTTAAGAGTTCCAGAGATGTTTCTGGAACTATGATAGCATTGTTTTAATATTTCTTTTTCTTTTTACAGTGACTATTTTTAAAACACATTTTAAAGATATTTTGAACTATTAAACTTGAACTATACCAAGGATATTTTGTACTGCTGTTTTAAGAAAGATATCTTTCCTAAGTTCTAGAAAAAAAATCATGCCTATAAAGTAATTTTGTATCAAACAAAAGTAGAGAGGTAACTCACTACTTTCAGTTTATTCTCTGGTTTTGTATCTTATTTCTCTCTCTCTCGCATGTTTGTACGTAATGATTTTTAGGGTCCAAAACTTCTTCCTAAATATCAAGTGAAATCATTTCTAACTCCATGCTGTTCCCTGGAGACCCCTGTGGATTTTCACCTTTATAAATCTGTGATGATTGGATTGATTGACCTTTTAGGAGCAAGATTGTACTTTGCTTCCAAAGTGTTAACGCCCTATTGTTATACAATAGGTAAGTAGTAGGGAGTTGTTTACTGAACCTCAGTGGTTTTATACTCTTGGGGAGCTATAATAGCCATAGAATACAAAATGGAATATTTCCTCCTCTGAAGGCAGTTTAGAACAGCAGTCAAGCATTCAGCTGTGGACTATTTGAATGTAGCTTCGCACATATTAGCAGACGTCTTTGGGCAGTGCATCTAACCTTTTTCTGCTTGATTCCTCATCTGTAAAATGAGAGTAAGGAGACTTTCATACTTTATAGGATTCAGAAAGAATATTTATTAAACTTTATTATGTGGACAAGACATACTTTCCTGTATTTCTAGATATAGTTTTGAAAATGATCCTTAATTGTCCTTTTGATATGTTTTCATATTTAATAGCTTGTTTCAGTCATTTTGAAAAGATTATTGCTGCTGCACGTAGTTCTGTGATTTATGTTCTAAGCCTTGATAAATTTGTTTATTCAAAAACGTCTTAATTGGTCCTGAGCATTCGCTTGGAGAATGCCTTTTGTGGTGTAGGGTGACAATAGACTACAAAAAAATGTGGTCTGTTTTTTTTAATTTACATCCTTAACTTTCTCCATGATCCAAGACCAGTTATGAGTCTATATATAAAATATAAAGTCTTATTTATGGAAGGAATTATTCTAAGGGAAATATCCAGGTTCAAACTGTATTATTTATGTCCTCCTATATTGTATGTTTATGTTATGCAATTTGTTACTCCTTCAAATGTACTATATTAGCATGATAAATCATCAGAGAACCTGTTTTAGTTATAAAACTTTGATACAAAATATTCAGTGAGTCTTTTGATAATAACCCAGAATATGCAAACATTGTTGAGTGCAACCCAAGTTTACTTTTAATACCACTAATGGTTGAAGGAGAAAACACAAACCTCAGATTTGTTTTTCCCAGAACCAATAATAGTGACATGCATTATATTTTAATTTAAAAAACAAAATAAATCCTGAAGCATATTTTTCCATAATTATTACTTATCTTTGTTGCCCTTGGAAAATATATGTAGGAGTTATTCTTTTATTTGTTATCCTCTTAATTTGTTCCAAAGATAATACTGCCATTCTGCGTTCTCTCTGGAAGAAAAAAAAAACACCAACACCAGCAGTGCTGCTATCAGACAACTAAATGTTTGTGAATACTTATAAGAATAAAACCTAAAAGGATGTAATGTATTTGTTAATTCAGCCTTTTCCTATATAATATTTCCAAGTCAGACTTTCTTACATTCCTGGAATTCTGTTTAATAATTCCAAGGGTAATAATGATAAAATGTTTGCTTGGATTACTGTGGGGAAAGTTGATTATTCAGGTGTGTTAAAACAAACTTCTCAGATTAAAAAGAATATTGTAAGGACTAAATAAAGTAATAACAAAAGTGCTCATGGCTTAGCTGCTCTTATAATCCAGGCCTGTGCTGTCCAGCACAGTAGCCACTAGTACATACAGATACTTAAATTAATTAAAATTAAATTCATAATTCAGGTCCTTTGTTGCACTGCCACATGTCAAGTGCTCAGAAGCCGCATGTAGCTGTTAGCTAGCATATTAGCACAGATATAAATATTTCCATCATCAGAGAAGTTTTTGTTGGACAGCGCTGACTATTGAGTCCAAGTCCTTCCTCATACAATTCAAAAAACATCATCTTAAAGAGGGCCGTGTTTGATAGGCTACAAATGGTCCCATTTTCTACCTCTCCTCCTTTGAGGGGCCCTTCTTACAGACAGACTGGCATACACCAGAGGGAAGGGGAGGGAAACTCTGTCCATGCCCCTGGACCACTCGTTGGGGTTGTGGGGTGCTTTACCTGTTTGGGGAGGCACAGGAAGTGATGAGCAGTTTGAGTTGCTTAGGAGTCTAATTTTCTGAATTTAAAGGATTTTCTTCACTGTCTGGATTGAAGGAGTACCGCCAGTTGTAAGGAGAAAGAGAAAGTGTGTGTGGTTTGTGCTGCACCCCAATAACCTGAGAACCCCTTATTTTAGTGTAGCCAGGCCTCCTTAACGTCAGGCTGGCTGAATCAAAATTCTCACCATCGTTGGCTGTGGTCATTACTTTGCAGCCTTCAGTCCTATTGATAAATACATTTTGGAAGAAATCAAAACAGTAAATAAAGGAAATGAAGGAAGAGAGTGTTTGTGAGGGTATCACAGAAAGATTCTTTCCTTTCTTCTCTCACCAGATGTTGAAATTAAATTAGATGAAGAAGGATTTGTATTACCACTTACAGTTAATGAAGATGTACACAAAAGGTAAAGAAACTGTGGTGGTTTTTATGTTACAGGATTTGAGATGAATAGGCAATAATCTTTTTCTTAAAAAGGTAAAAAAAAAAGATATTCTGGAAATTAAAACTACTTTTCAGCTTATGATTTTTGGAAATTCCTTGTAATCTTTTAGAAGCATCATCATTAATAAAACAGTACTTTTTCAACAGGTGAGAGTAACACATTCATGATTTATTTGAAAAGATTGGCCATTAGGAATAGCCAAATCCCAAGTGAACTTTGACTTCTAAAATTCTGTTAATATTTTTAATTGTTTAAAAAATAAGTTTATTTCTCATCTTTAATTTTTCAGAATAGCACTGTGCATTGATGGCCCCAAAAGATTTTGCTTTAACAGCAAAAACTTACTAGGAAAAGAAGCTGTTAAACAAAGGCACCTCCGGTTGCTTGGTTATCAAGTTGTCCAGGTATGGTTCCATCTCTGTTTTTTTTTTTTTCCCCAAAAAGCAATTCCTAATTCAGACTTGTGGACCAAGAATCTTATGTCTCTAATTTAAGTACCAACTTTAATTAGGCTTTTCAGGATACTTGATGTTTTTATAAATCTCTTGATTTGTATTTTGAAATATAGAATTTCAGGACCTTCAGTTTTCCAAAAGCAGAGCATACCTATATTCTCTATAATCTGTGCTTAACTCTGCTTTTACAATTGCTAATTATTGGAATATCTGTTCTGTTTTAATTTCCCCCTGATGAATGGGCAACCTGACCCACTAAAATCGGTTTCACACCTAATGCCTAAGACCTCATTTTTCCTTTGTAAGTTACTTAATAAGGTATTAGGACAAGCACCTAGAGAATGTAAATGAGAGTTTCCCTAAATCTCCAAGGTATCAGTCCTAGTCTGCTCTTTGGCTTCCTCTTTGGCTTACTCTTTTCCAGTCTGTTTTAAACACCCCAGGTTAATCTTGTCA
Organism: Choloepus didactylus; assembly: GCF_015220235.1. Taxonomy (NCBI): domain Eukaryota; kingdom Metazoa; phylum Chordata; class Mammalia; order Pilosa; family Megalonychidae; genus Choloepus; species Choloepus didactylus. Next base: position 32,223,446 of record NC_051317.1, on the reverse strand, counting down.
GCATGTGCTCAGAAACTGTTTCTTTACTGCTTACAGGATAAAGTAGAAGCTCCTTTACACTAACATCCAAGACCCCCCATGGTCTCCTGGCAGCCACCCCCTGCAGGCCCACAGCCTGCCACCCAGCCCCCTTGCTCCAAGCTGGGTGGTCTCCCCCCTCCACCCCCCAAACCCACTCCGTTCTCTCCTGCCTTGCTCCCTTGCCCAGGTGCACCACCAGATTGTTTCTTTCCATGTCTAGATTCTGTCCATTCAGCAACACCCTGCTTGGGTCTAGTCCTTTCACCGTAATCTAAATGTAGACTCCCTCTGAATGCCAGAGCACTGATTTTCTTAGCACATTCTGCTTTGCATTGTTGCTTACTACTTGTATTTATTGTGTCCTTGAGGGCAGGGATCATGTTTGATTCTTCTTTAAATATCCCTTTTATTCATCCAACAAATATTTATTGAGCCCTGTTTTGTGCCAGGCACTATTCTGGGCTCTGGGAGTACATAGCGAATGAGATAGGCATGACCTCTGCCCTTACTGTTCTTGTTGTGGGGGTGGGAGGGGCAGGGCAGGGGAGCAGGTTGTTAGAGACAAACAAGTTAAAAAAACATGATAATTTCAATTGTGAAAGTTTATGATGGCCAGTTTTTGGGTTTTTTTTTTTTTTCCTCCTCTCCTAACAGATTCCCTATCATGAGGTTGAGATGCTAAAATCAAGACCTGAGTTAGTGGAATATTTACAAAGAAAATTATTTTCTCAAAACGATGAGGTTCAACGGTAACAAGAAGGAATACTGACTTCAGAACTCAGACTGTGGAAGAAGTTGCATTTTTGTGGGACACAATATAAAAAAGAATTTAATTTGTGAATTAGCCATTTTGCAGAATTGTGGACTATTTGGTGATCTGAAAAGGGTTGTACACATCTTACAGAGATACAGAAGGATCTGTGGTTTTCCTTATACTCTGTATACCAAGTATCACTGGTTGATTTTAAATTAATTTTAATACTAGTATCATAGATACTTATTTTTATATATCAAACAATTGATTAAGTACAATAAAGGAATATAATGAATAAATATTATTTTTAAACCTATCATCTTGTAATAGTTACAGTATCCGCTAAATGTAAATAGTATGCTTTTTTAGAGACCTTCATTTCCTCTTCTAACAAATATAAGGAAGAAATATCTCCCATTTCCTGATTATTTTGGTAGTGGAAGTAATGTGTGGTGAGAAGGAGCAGTGGAGAAACAGATGGCATCATTTTGGATTGTAACATTTATAATTACAGAAATATGCAGAAATAGTCTTAAAATAAAAGATTAGGTCAGAAGCTTTTTTTTTTAAATAAAGATACAAAGAAGTGAAAAGGCAACTTAATTAGGTTGAGTTGTGTGTGCATGTGTGCAAGTGTGTGTGTGTGTCGGGGCTTGACTGGAGGGAATATTTTCTAAATTTTAAATCATGAGTGAATTACATTGTATTTAGCAATGCCCAGGTGCTACATTGTCCCATTAGGCTCAGGTTAAGAATTCAGTGAGGAGGAAAATAAGGAATGTGTGACTAGTAAGAGCTGTGGAGTTAGGAAACTGGGGTTCTACCACCAGCTAGTTCTGTTTTTCCTACTCTTTACCGAGCCCTGTGCCAAGCACTTGAACACAATGCTTGTGTGATTCTCAGGGGCTTCTGACTTAGGCAGTGTCCTCGGAGAGGAGAGGTGGCCTGTGCACTCCATACCACCAGTGCTGGAGAGGAGATTTGAATCTGGTCCTGAGAATCAGTACAGAGGGTGGCCAAGAATCTAGGTTCACGAATTGAGTGCAGCTTCACCACTTGCTGAATGTGTAATCCTAAATAAGAATGAAATGAGCTAATACATACAAAACACTTAGAAAAGTGCCCAGCACAACGTAAGCACAGTACGTGTTAGTTGGTATTACTGTCTGAATTTCTACCTGCATTAGCGTTCTCTGGAAAAACAACCAACAGGATTTAGATACATGTGTAAATACGAAGAGATTTCTTATAAGAGTTGTCTCACTCGACCCTGGGGATTGGCAAGTCCTAACTTCATATGGCAAGCTGCAATGAAGGTGACATTGAATTCCCCAGCAGAAGCCACAAGTTGGGAACTGATGGAGGTGATGATGATCCTCAAGAGAAGCTGGTGAAGTAGAGATAGAAATTCTGAGTGCTGAAATCCTCAGTTTTGGCTTTTAAGGCCTCCAACTGATTGGATGATGAGAGTCCCCTCACTGCTGAAGGCAAACTTTGTTGATTAGATGGAATCAACTGACTAATGGTTCAAATCCATCTACAAAATATCCCCACAGTAACAGGCCAGTGTTTGCTTGACCAAACAGCTGGACACCAAAACCCAACAAAGTTGACATGTGAAATTAACCAACACATCACCCCATCATGCTGTACCTTTATAGGTGTGTTTGTCTTTAGAATATGAAATTGAAACTGTGAACTCTAGAGCTTCTAAGTTGACTTTTAAATTTTATGCTTCTTTGCAGAAAAGGAAAGAGACAAAAGGAAACAAACAGATTGGACAGGAGACAGATGCAATAGATTCTGATGTGTTCATATACCCAGGTGATCTTGCTGCTCACTTGGGGGTCAGGCTTAAAAGGATTCCCACATCTCTGAAACCTTTGGAATTATCTGACGCTGCTTCACAATTCTTATACTGCTTAAAACGTATTCTTGGTTTTGGCTTAAGATCGTTCTGGATCATGCTATGCCTCAGAAACCCCTTTCCCAGTTCTTCTTTGCTGCCATGGACAAATCCAGAGTCATGACCTGCCTTCTGTGATCTCAATCCCTTCACTGCCCCTGACTCCTCTAGTCCATCCTTACTGAGCTATTTACCTATCCCCGTTACTGAGCTCATCCTTGGGTCTGAAACTAAACCCTGAATGTGTAGTTTAAAGAGGGGAGAGACTTATCTAAATCACCATGCAACTTGGTAGTGTTGGTCTGCTGTAAACACTATGAAGAAAATGTACAACCCTCAATAGTCTTCCTCCACCCCATCTCCTTACCTCGGATCCCCATCTGTCATGGCTTTCATCAGAGTCAGGTGCACCTCCCTCTGTACTTTTAGTTACATCCTCTGGCGCCCTTGCCTCATTTGGCCTCTCCCCTACCCACTTCATACATTCATCAAACATTCATTAACAAACCATGTATGCGGGCAGTGTGCTACATGCTGGCACTCCAGAGGTAAATTGCAAAGAGCCCTACCCTTGCGCTAGCAGTTAAGTGGGATAAATAGGTAAGTGACTGACCTTACAGTGACGGGCCGGGGGTATTCTGGAGGCTTGTGCTAGCCTCCTCAGGAGTGCAGATTGAGGAGACTTCAGACCTGCCCAGCGAGTGAGAGAAGTCCTCTTGAGAGATTCCTGAGCTGAGTCTTGGAAGGAAGAGCTGAGGGTGTCTGTGTAGGTTGGGAGCATCTCCGGCATCGCCATGGCTGAAGCACACAGTGCAAAGCATGCAGGGGAGTTGAGCAACGAGGCTGGATCTAACTAACTGGTTAAAACATTTTCATCCTGCAAGCCTGCATGTTAGAATAATTTAAGCTACTAAATAGAGGATTGCTGGCTTCACTCTTACCCACTACAGTTGAGATGAATTTGACAAGCTCTATCAAATTCCAAACTCCTAGCACTTATGAACTGTATCCTCATGCTACTAAATTTTAGTGTTTTTACCTATACAAGCAAAATTGATGGTACCATTGGGGCCATCTGCCTTTCGTAATGTACTTTGCCCAGCAACCCTGCAATTGTGTGACAGGGCAAAACCAAGATTCAACTGTTTTAACTTTCACCACATGGTAGTTGTCTCATAACAAAGAACCTGAAGACTGTATGGTTACTTTCCTATGAATTGTTAACAGGCTTTCAAAACATTTTCCTGGTTTTCCCGTTGGAAGTCTAGGAGAAAATAAAAATGATGATACTGTGCCTGTTGCAGTTACATAGCCAGTCTGATAGTTCTTGGTAGCATACATCTGAATATATTTTTGAATACAGCATAATCTTGCTGTGTTAGTCTTCAAAATTAAAGCAGAGAAAGGAAGTTGGATGAAAAGAATTGCTTTACTTGCCAGCATAACCTCTGAAGCAATGATGCCCTTCCCTGGGTCTATCAGTGGGGGGCAGCAAAGTTCAGGACATTTGCTTACCTCCCCCCAGGTAAGGAATGCACTTTGTCTGGGCCAGGCCTGGACGCTGGTGGCTGCTGGGCTTAGAGGTGCCTGCTGGAATGTTAGTTCCACAGGGACAAGGGGCCTGCCTTCCTTAGCATGGCTGGGTGCATATGGGAACTTGGTGAGTATTTGTTAGGTGGAAGAAAGAAGAGGACCAGAAATCAGCATATTTGAGAGTCCTGGGGGAAAAAAAAGAGCAGTCAGTTCCTTACAAGAAAGCTATACTACTTCAAGACTCCGTGCACAGATCCAGAGAGGAAATCTTGGCTCAGTAGTGATGACCTGGGCAGGGGACTCTGAAGTCTGAGAGTTCCCCAAACGGCAAATACACCCAGATCCATCTGTAGCCCACATAGAGAAGGCTAGTGCTGAAACATGTCATGTAAATCACTAGCCCAGCGCCTGGCAAATGGTGAGCACTCAGTAAGCGCTGGGTGCTATTGTTACTGATACAGGTGCCAGTTTGCATTTCCAGTTAAACTTTATTGATACAAGCATGTAAGGACAAATAGGAGAACGCAGACTGACTTGCTGGTTAATACTACCAGGAACGTGTGGTTACTGCTTTTGTTAATTAGCATCAAGGAAACAGTGCTGAGAACTATGTTCTCTAAAGTCTCTGGTGTTTGAACTTTGCTGTCTGAAAATCTTATCCTAAGATGGAACATTCCACTATTGCCTAGAAGATCTGAGCCACACGGGCCATTTTGACCCAGAGGAGTCTCAATTTCCAGCCCCAGTGCAGAGCTTCAAATAAAGGGGTTTTGGGACGCAACCTTCCACATTTATCTTACCTTTGTGGATATTCTGAGACACTTTGTCAAGCCAGGCCTAATATGGACCCGTTTACACAAAACCTTGATTTGCTTTGAGTCTATCCAACCGAGCTTCATGAAATTGTTACCTAAACTCACCCTTTCCTCAAACCCTGTCATAACCTGTCTATTCCTTTGGTAAGATGCCTCTTGGTTCCCCTAATGTGCTGCACCAGTTAATAAACCTAATTTTGCTGAACTACAGGTTTGTTCCTAATGTTATTTGGGGCTTTATCATATGAAATTTGCCTTAATATACTTATAATCCCATGTCAGAAAAACAAAGAAGTATCTCTCCCTCCATTACCTCCCACAGTCCCTGGCATCAAGTGTGCATTATATGTGGGTTGAAATGATGATATTTTGGGTTCTAGTGTTTGCAAGAAACACTCTCTCTTAGTAACTCTACTCTTCCTAACTTTTATTGTGGAAAATTTTGAACATGCATAGCAGTAGAAAGAAAAACATAATGGGACCCATGTGTCATTTCATTCAGCACGAACCATTCCCCAGTTTTTCCAATCATGTTTCATCTATTTTCTTTTTCTTCTAATTTCTTTTTTTGTTTTCTTACTGGAATAATTCTAGAGAAATCCAAGATTTTTATCCTGAACACTTCACTATTTATCCATAAACAATAAACTTTTTCTTCTTTTCATCTAACCATCCTGCCATTATTACAACTGACAAAGTTAATAATTCCTTATAATCATCTAATACCCAGTCTATATTCTAAATTTCCTATGCTATCTCAAAAAAAAAAATTTTATCTGTTGATTTGTCCACATATTTCTTTTAGTTTCTTAGTTGTGAGGAGCGTGATAGAAAAGGCCTAAACTGCTTTGAAGAGACTGTTTGTGGAAATATGGACTCTAAAGATACTTCTGATGAGGACTTGAGCAGAAATGATGAATGTTTTTGCACACTGGAAGGAAGGCAATCCTCGTTTTAAAGTGGCAGAGAATTTGGCAAAATTGAATCCTGTTGTTGGATGTAAGGCAGAATTTGAAAGCGACAACCTGGAATATTTAGCTGATGAGATCGCCAAGCAAAATATAGAAGAAGTAGCCTGGCTCCTCCTTGCAGCTTATAGTAAAATGCAACAGGACAGAGATAAACTTAGAACTGAGCTCTTGGATTCAAAGAAACCAGAAATCTGATGGTTTGGAAAATTCCAGGCTTCCAGGGGGTGGATCCCCAGAAGCTACAGCCCAACGTGAGGATGTTACCAAACATGGAACCCAGCTGCCATTTCAGTACAAGCCAAGATTGGAAATGGAGTTATCCAGAAAGGTTTTCTGGAAAGTTCTGTTGTCTGACAGCTTTGACCCCTGTGTGCTTCATGCAAAGCCAACAGAATTTTTGCAAGATCTTTCTAGACGGAGTCACTGCCCAACGGTTTCTTATTCTATAATTTCCCCCCTCACCTAGTTTTCACATCATCAATTGATTGGCAGAATTGGATCCATTGCTCTGTAGAGTGTCCCACATTTTTGGTTTGGTGTTATTTAATTTGTCCCTCTATTTCTCTTTGTCCTATCAAGTCAAAAATTAGATCCAGAAACTTGCTCAGATTCAGGTTGAATTTTTTGGTTGAGGATACTTAAGAGGTGGTGCTGTGTATTTCCTTTACCTCATACCATAATACCTGATTGTTCTCTCTTATTGATGATAATTAAGATTGATCAGTGGATTCCCATATTATCAGCCTGATGCATCCATTATATAGTTCCCCATTGTATGAGTCCAGAGGAAAAAATACCAACTATATATATAAATTTGTATTTATTATATTATTTATATTTATTGGTAATATTATAAATATGATCTTATTTATGTTATATATATTATTTATATCATTTTGTTAATTGATATTATTTATATATGTTTACTACAGGCTTATTATATAATTGGCTCATGTGACTTTGGGGGCTGGGAAGACCAAATTCCATAGGGTAGGTTGAAAGCTGGAAACACTGATAAAGGTGACTCTGAAGTCTGGAAATTCCTTATTAGCCAGGGGAAGCTGGGTGAAGTAGAGGCAGTAATTCTTCCTGATTTCTGAAATCCTCAGTTCTGGCTTTAAAGACCTCCAGCTGACTGCATGAGGAGACTCCCCACATTGCTGAGGGCAAGCTCCTTTGTTGAGTGTAGATGCAATCAACTGCTTACGTGATCAACCGGCTGTAGATACAAACCCATCCATGAAATACCCTCACGCTAACGATCAGGCCAGTGCTTGCTTGACTAAACAACCAGACACCATAACCTAACCATGTTGACACATTAATTTGATCAGCACACCCTTCAAAGTCTCACCTAATGGTTTTAGGATCTGTTCTAATACTGTGATTGCTGCCTGGATCTATTATTTTATTAGGAGTTACAAAAAGTATTAGTAGTTCTATCATTCCTTCTACATTAACTCATATTTGTCTATAAATAAGAAATTTCTACCATCAGTTATTTGTTTTCACTGAAATAAAGTTTATACAGAAAAAGCAAGATAAATGCTTCTTTCCATGTATCAGTTTTTAAAATAAAGAATTAGGGGTCCAGTCAGTTTGTTTTGTTTTAGAATGCTTATGAACTCATCAGTTTTTATATATTTGATGTGCTTCAATCCACTGCAGTCCTTTTTTTGAAACTTAAATTGCACCATTAAAGACCAGCAAGAGACCGTTCAGACTAGCATCTTTGTCCTCTTGGCCTCACCATGTTGGTTTCTGAAGTGTTGTTGGCAGAACAGCAGTACCGGGCTCCCATGAGACCCGGGGTCAGTCATTTCCCTAAGAATCCCTGCTTCCTGAGGTACTGATGCTCATTGCTAGGATTGTCATCCTTTGGGATTTCTCATTTAGGCATCAGATAAAATTGGGTCCACTTTTATTTCAAAATCAACAAAGTGAACAAACCAAAATTAAATTGACATTTATGTCTTGCTTCTTAAGTTTGATGTTTAAAAGTGACTAACCATGACTGCCATCCACTGAACAGATTGGCCTTCAGGAAAAACCTGACGATTGGTTTCCAAATCTACTGACAATAGTTATGTCTTTTGACCAGGGAAGAGGCGTTAAATGAGGCTTGTTTAATCCCACCACGGATCGCTCCCCGTGTCCATGACCGAGGTAAGCTGGCTTTAGGGCTTGGGCTTCCCTGTTCTGGGAGCCACGTCAATGCTGTTATTCTTATTGTTAAATGATGCTGACAGGGGATTTGGAAACCAGTGCAGACAGGTTATTTGGGCTTACAGGAGCACTATTTCATAACCCTTAAGTTTATAATACCCTTTAAGTTTACAGGGACACACAGATAAGCAGTCTTCAGTCTAACCAGTTACAGAAGTGTATGTCTTTGCCTATCCCTGAACCATCGTAAAACCTACCACACGGAGACTGATATTTGGCCCAATTTGAAAATATTTTAAATCCTGCGAATCAAAGTTCAGTTATGTTTTGGGGTCACTTATGGAGTTTACAGTGGAATTTAAAACAAATTAATTGCAAAAATATTCAAATTAAAAATGGAGACACGAGCCTAGTTTAAAAAACCTTTGCGTTTTTAACAGAAGACTTTTTAAAAAATGTATTCTTTTAATGTATTCGCAGGCTATTTCCCCCCTGCTGTCCACCTCAGTGAAAAAAAGTTTCCAAGGTGAGTGAAAAAGAAAGTATGGATGTTGCTGTGTTTCTCAGCTGCTGAGAATTGATGGCTAAAGCGCTGTGTGGTTGAGGCTGTGGCCTAGTGAGTGACTGGCCTGAGAGTCCCAAGGAGAAAGCTCTCTCCCTGAGACCAGTGTCCCTCCCCCGTGTAAGGAGCACCTGCCTGTGGTACCCAAACCAAGTCACTTAACCTCACAACATCTCAGCTTTCAAACAAATTCAAAGGAAGCCCATGGGTTCATGAGAACTCATGACAAACATCCTGCATGTACCTGCAAGATGAGCTGAAGCCATGGTTCAGATGACACAATGGCTGTCCTCATTGGTTTCTCCTCCTCCTCCTCAAAATAAGAGAACAAGTAATTTCCAGTGAGTCTTTCCAGGCTTATGTTCTGCCCCAAGTGTCAGGAGAAATGGCCCAGGATCCTGGCTGCAGTTTGGATACGCACCTCCTAAGCTCTAGTGAGCTTCCCAAGTTCCTTCAGCTGGTGGCTGCCCCTCCAACGTGTTTGCTCCCATCTCTGAGCCTGGGTAGATGGGCTCAGCAGTGCTGCATTTGTGTGCAGTCTGTGCCAGAGCAGTGCCTGGTGGGACACAGAATGAAGCTCCAAGCACCAGCAGAAGGCTGTTCCAGTGGAGCAGGGATGGGGTTGGAAGGTGTGCCTCTCATAACATGATGTCATTTGATACATTAAGGCTTGCCCTCTGCACACTTAAGCCACACTCATTTGCACTCTTGTACTATTAATTCCCTTATTTGGGAGTGGGATTTTTCATTCTGTTTTTCTTTCCCTTTCCTTGACATAGAAACTTTGCCAGTAGATGTTGCAGACATGGGGGGCTTAAACAAATTAGATTCTTTGACCTTGCATTGCACTCATGCACCTGGAATACATAATAGGTTCATGTAGCAAAGGATTTTTGAAAGAGAGAGTAAAACCTCTTCATAATTGAAGCCAGCAAAGTTTCTCTTACCTGTTGCTTCTTCAATCTCCAATACCCTGTCTGCATCCTCTGGGCCTCCTGTCTGACACCCCCGGGTGTGGATTCTCCGTGGAGCTGAGACTTATCTCATGAAAGTAACATCTTGCCTCAGTAGATGCCCCGTGACTTTCGTTATCTTCCCAGGACTTCCCTGACATGAAGGAGAGGTTAGTGGGGAGTGTGCACGGCACTCCACAGGGGCCGTACATGAATGATCTGGGGACAAACCTCATCCAAGGAAGAATGGCAGCAAGAGATGAGAGAGAAATGCTCTTCTGAGTTGCTCCTCTGGCAGACAATTCTGAGACACTCTCTTCACTCTTTGGAAAGCTCTGGGCAGGGTTAAGCTTCGGTTGCCCTCCACGTAACCTTGACGGTGCAACCTGAAAAAGACTTTGTGCCGGTTTGAATGTATTGTGTCCCCCAAATGCCATTATCTTTGTGGTCTTGTGTGGGGCAGATGTTTTGGTGCTGGTTAGATTTGCTTGGACTGTGCCCCACCCAGCTGTGGGTGATGATTTTGATGAGATGTTCCCATGGAGGCGTGGCCCCACCCATTCGGGGTGGGCCTTGATCAGTGGAGCCATATAAATGAGCTGACTCAGAGAGAGGGAACTCACGGAGTGCAGCTGTGAGTGATGTTTTGAAGAGGAGCAAGCTTGCTAGAGAGGAGCGTCCTGGGAGAAAGCCATTTTGAGGCCAGAACTTTGGAGCAGACGCCAGCTGCCTTCCTAGCTAGCAGACGTTTTCCGGACACCATTGGCCATCCTCTGGTGAAGGTACCCGATTGCTGAGGTGTTACCTTGGACGCTTTGTGGCCTTAAGACTGTAACTGTGTAGTGAAATAAACCCCTGTTTTATAAAAGCCTATCCATCTCTGGTGTTTTGCATTCTGCAGCATTAGCAAACTAGGACAGACTTCCTCTGGCTCCTCACTCCTGCTGCCTGGACTTACCTCCCAAATGAACCAAGAGCACATGCACCCTCATCTCAGACTCGGCTTTTAGAGAGAGCCCAAGCTAAGACAATGGTATCTGTATATTTAACCATCAATATTTGTCAAGTACCCACTGAAGGCCAGACCTGAGCCATCAGTGGTGACAAAGATGTAGGCCTGTCCTCCAGAGCTCCCAGTCTAGTGCAAAACAAAATGTCACCTCCTGAAATTCAAGCTGCAGAGTCGCACTAAGATAACACGTATTAAAGGTTTTATTTTTTAAATGAAATGATTTTAGTTTCGGATGAGGCTGAATTTGCTACTTCCACATTCCCAAGTATGATACTAGATCATCTTTGCAAGGCGAGCTGTGACACTTAGTGACCTCCCAGGTCCTCTTATAAAAGAGGTTAGAGAGGTCATTGAGATAGTTAGAGGTTATAAGAACATTTTTTTCTAAGAGACAGAGAGAGAGAAAAATAAAACAAGCATTTGCGGATGCTTTCATGAGGATCTCTGCCCATGAGGAAAGGATGAGAGACTTTTCCTTCAGGTCATGTGTAAAAGAGGTAGAACTACATCTCTAAGCTCCAGGGACAAACTCTCCAAGTGGTCCCATAAGGTTGATGGGTCCACTTGAGCATGGGGACATGGTAGGCTGTGCCCAGCTCTGTTCAATCATGCTGGACATGTCTGCCCTGACAGTGGAGCAAAAAGATGGGTGATGAGGGCAAAGAACCCATGGGCTTCTCAAGGACCTCACGTGGATGCGTGAGAGACCCACAGTACTGCACAGAGTTGAGTCTTAAATCCTGCCCCCAGGACCCCTGGGAGACCCAAAGGGAACTCAGCAGAGAGGCGTCTTGTACTGAGAGAGGCATCTTAGGCCAGGAGCCCATGTCAAGGACATGCAGGCAAGAACGCCCAGTAAGAGATGCTCCTTAGTCTGCCCAAGACCTCCCCACGGCCCCTGCCTGTAAGGGCACCATCACTCCCTACTGGCCTCTCCTTCAGAAAACGCCACTGCCCTCCCTCTTTGCTGCCCACACATCACCCGGCTCTGCTCAGGCCACCGTAGATGCTCCTCCCTCCGTTTGGAAGGACGGTTCCCCGAGATTTCACAAGTCTGCCTCCTCATGATCTTTTATGTTTTGGGTCAGATAGCACCTCCTCATAGAGGCCAGCCTTCCTGGAGCCACCCTGGCTAAGATATTTCCAAGTCTTGGTTTGTATATTTAATCATCAATATTTTTTCTCTTTTCCTTTTAACTGAAATAAATATTTATATATATAGCCACACACACAGACATATGCACACACCCATGACTTTATAATTCAGTGAATTTACAACAAATGGAAGACACCTCTTGAACCAGCATTTAGATTAACAAGAAACACTGCCACATTTGGAGAGTGTCCTCAGAACCCTCAGACAGCTCAGTTTTTTTAAAATTCCGTTTTATCGAGATATATTCACATATCATACAATTATCCATGGTATACAACCAACTGTTCACAGGACCATCATATAGTTGTTCATTCATCACCCCAATCTATTTTTTGAACATCGTTTTTACACCAGAAAGTAAAAATAAGAATAAAAAATAAAAGTAAAAAAGAACACCCAAATCATCCCCTCTCCTTATTTTTCATTTAGTTTTTCTCCGCATTTTTCTACTCATCCAATCATACACAGGATAAAGGTAGTGTGATCCACAAGGCTTTCACAATCACACTGTCACCCCTTGTAAGCTACATTACAATTGTCTTCAAGAGTCAAGGCTACTGGGTTGGAGTTTGATAGTTTCAGGTATTTGCTTCTAGGTATTCCAGTGTATTAAAACTTAAAAAGGGTTATCTACATAGTGCGTAAGAAAGTCCACCAGAGTGACCTCTCGACTCCATTCGAAATCTCTCAGCCACTGAAACTTTAGTTTGTTTCATTTTGCATCCCCCTTTTGGTCAAGGAGGTAGAACAGCTCAGTTTTGCCAGATTTCACATCGCTGATAGAATTCATCCCAGCTTTACCCACACACTGGCCAATACCAGGACCATTGTCAGAGGCCCTGACAATTATCATGTTGACATGATAATATTTTGGGGAGACTGAGTTAAATAACTACATGATTACACTTAATTTCACCTGTGAAATTTTATTCTATTTTATCAGCTGTCTCCCAGAGGAGTAAAAGGACGCGTGCGGCTGGCCTTGTACTTGCACTGGACAGCCTGTCCTAGACCCCCGCAAGTGCCTCGTCCCTTCCGTGTCTCTGTTTCACCGCCGGGGCGCTGCGCGGCGCGAAGGCGGCCGGGTCAGGCTGGACCTGCAGCTCCTCCGCGGCTCCAGGAGGTGCCGGCTCACTGGCTGCTGAACGAATGAATGAGCTGGGAGGGAATGAGCGCCCGCAGCCCGGGGACGGGTAAAGCGAACTGGAAACTGGGAAGACGCAGCCGCTTCAGCAGCCGGGGTTCCTCCCGTCACAGGTGGGAGGAAGGGGCCCCAGGGCGGCCCCAGGGACCAGAAGGGAGATGGGGAGAGGTCGGCCCCGCCCAGCCCGGCCCCGCGGCTCCGCCCCGCTTTGTGACGCGGTCCTCGGTTTCCCGGCAACCGCCGAGCGCGGGCGCCGGGTGACAAACTCGGGCGCCGGGCAGCCCGCGACGCGCGGACTCGGAGTGGGCCACTGCCGGGCGGGAGCGACCATGGCCTCCGCGGAGGAGCGGCACGAGGGCGGCCTGGAGGACGAGGAGGAGATCACCGCCGCCACGCTGCGGGGCAAGCCCCGGCCGCCGCCCGTCTCGGCGCTGTCCGCCTTCAGCTACGTCCCGCCGCGGCGCCTGGACCCCAAGGAGCACAGCTACTACCACCGCCAGGCCAGGGTGCGCCCGGGGGCGGGGCGGCGCGGCCGGGAGGGGCTGGGGGCGGGGCTGCGCGGCCGGGAGGGGTTTGGGGGCGGGGCTGCATGGCCCAGAGGGGATTGGGGGCGGGGCTGCACGGCCGGGAGGTGATTGGGGGCGGGGCTGCGCGGCCGGGAGGGGTTTGGGGGCGGGGCTGCACGCCCCGGAGGGGTTTGGGGGCGGGGCTGCACGGCCCAGAGGGGATTGGGGGCGGGGCTGCACGCCCCAGAGGGGATTGGGGGCGGGGCTGCGCGGCCGGGAGGGGCTGGGGGCGGGGCTGCACGCCCCGGAGGGGTTTGGGGGCGGGGCGGCGCGGCCCAGAGGGGATTGGGGGCGGGGCTGCGCGGCCGGGAGGGGCTGGGGGCGGGGCTGCACGCCCCAGAGGGGATTGGGGGCGGGGCTGCATGGCCCGGAGGGGATTGGGGGCGGGGCGGCACGGCCCAGAGGGGATTGGGGGCGGGGCTGCGCGGCCGGGAGGGGCTGGGGGCGGGGCTTCACGCCCCAGAGGGGATTGGGGGCGGGGCTGCATGGCCCGGAGGGGATTGGGGGCGGGGCTGCGCGGCCGGGAGGGGATTGGGGGCGGGGCGGCACGCCCCAGAGGGGATTGGGGGCGGGGCTGCATGGCCCGGAGGGGATTGGGGGCGGGGCTGCACGCCCCAGAAGGGATTGGGGGCGGGGCTGCGCGGCCGGGAGGGGATTGGGGGCGGGGCGGCACGGCCCAGAGGGGATTGGGGGCGGGGCTTCACTGCCGGGGAGGTGGTTGGGGCGGGGCTGCACTGCTGGGGAGGCGGTTGGGGGCGGGACTTCATTGCCCGGGAGGAGTTGGGGGCGGGGCGGGGCGGGGCGGGGCGGGGCGGGGCGGGGCGGGGCGGGGCTGCCCAGCAGGGAGGAGTTGGGGCTGTGCAGCCGCGGGGAGGGGAGGGCTTAGGGGCGACCGGTTCTGGGGCTAGGGCGGGGCTGCACAGCGGGGCGGGAGGGGACGCAGGGCGTGGGCTGCACTGTCGGGGAGGGGCTGGGGACTGGGCGGGCGCGTGGAGACAGGTTGGGGAGCTCAGCGGGGGAGGGAGGGAGAGGGTCCTTTGGATGTCTAGACCCTAGATCCAGGAGGACAAGGCGAGGTCTGGACCTGAGGTCTCTGTGCGCCGCAGGCCAATAACCCTGTTGAAAATGGGTCCCCGTTCACAGGTTCCTGGGGTTAGGACTTCATCATATCTTTTTGGGGTACACAGTTCAACCCCTAAGGGGACTAGAGATTAACCTGGAGAGGAAGGAGGTCTTTCCTTCCTCATGGTGTATAAAATAATCCCACAATAAGTCTCCTTCCTTTCGTCTTAGCCACCCACAATCACTGGAACCCAAATAAATCCCCTCTCAGGTCAACTATTACTTGAGTACTCGTGTGAAGTGCAAGACAGTCATGAGCTTAGCCACAAACAGAAGCGAAGTTTCTAGTTGCACAACCTGCTCCTCGGAAGAGCTCTTGAATCTGAGGCACCTGGTTGTTACTGGACCCAGGCGGTGGATTCTTTGCCTGATGAGCTCAAATGACTAATTCCTGAGACACCTGGGTTGCACAGGGACAAAGAGTTTATTGCTAGGCAGGAAGCAGGAGAGCAGTCTGTCTCCCCAAACCGCAGTAACTCGGATAGTTTTATAGTGTTAAAAGATGGGTAGGTTTTAGGATAATAAGCACAATGGCTCTATAGATGATGACATTAGAGGTGATCTAATTATTGAGCATGCACAGGTTGATTACAAGCTTAGTCACAGAGCCTATGTAAGAAAATGGCAGCTTTAAGGATAATGGGCATGATTTTTGGTATTATAATGAGATATAGGTCACTTACAGGTTAAATTCTAAGCTACTGCACATGTCAGGCAGGCCCATTTTTATTAGATCCAGCTTTGGTTATCAAGATAACTTAGGACTTGGGGTGGGTTAGTTCTGGGCTGACCCAAGACCCTTCATTAATAAACATTAGAGGCTGTATTTGGTGATAAGACTCTAAAGTCGAAAAACTGGATAAAATGGGTACAAGTGAAGGTTAATCACAAAGTTTTTACAGTCACTAGGGCACAAGATAAAGGCTATACAATCTTTATCAGAGATCAAGGCAGCTGGATTACAGTTCAGAGATTTCAGGTATTTCCCTCTGTCTACTCTAATATACCAGAAAATAAAAAGGAATATCCATATAATGATTCAGTAATCATAATTGTCCCTTAAATCCTAACTTCTTGATTATATCTCTGCTTGGCTTCCAGCAATACAGAAGGATTGGAGGGACAGAGGAAGGAAAGAAGGGAGTTTTCAGCACTGACACCATATTTGTCTTCAGAGCCCTGTTTGCTTGAATATCCACTGGATATTAAAACTGGAGGGCCATCTAAAGCAGTGGTTCCCAACTTTTGCCATTATACACCTCATATTTTTTCCTCCTGTGAGCAATATATTTTACATAACTGTTACCTATAAATAATTTCATTTATTAAGTGAATTTACATTTAAGTATACAATACCTATATGACTGCCAGTGAATTTATGATCATCATGAGTTAACTAGCCCCAGAGCCAGGACTCTCAGTGTTTGAAATTGGTCTATGCTGTTTTATTGAAAGAATATAACATTCTTATATTTTTTTCCAAATAATGAAACAGTTCACAACCCATCCAATACCACCCTAAGGCCACTGATAAACAAGACAAAAGGCTGATCAGGTGGAACCCTGGTACATCTTCATGAGGATACCACTAAAGCTGGTGGCTGCTGAAGCCCAGAGTCTGGTGGGTTTACTCACCCAGCAACAGCAGCCCTGGACCCCCCAAAAAAGAAGAGCAGAACCCCCACCTTCCTGAGGCAGATTGAACACATGGGTGGAGAGAGGCCTGAGGTATGAAGTGACTGGGGCCCAGCCACTTGAAAGGAAATCAAGAATGAGCCATAAGCACACCCCTCTTATATTGCAGGGGTGGGAAAACTAAGACCCATGGGCCACCTGGCCCCCTGTCTGTTCTAATAAATAAAGTTTCATTGGAACACAGCCATGTACATTTCTTTCTGTATTGTCTATGGCTACGACCTCAGGGTTGAGTGATTGCGACAGAGACCACAGGCCAAGATTGCCCAGGAGAGTTACTATCTGGCCCTTTACAGAAAAGGTGATGGCCAACTCCTGCTCTAATGCAGCACTGCCTTCCAGAAAAT
This sequence comes from Choloepus didactylus, assembly GCF_015220235.1. Lineage (NCBI taxonomy): Eukaryota > Metazoa > Chordata > Mammalia > Pilosa > Megalonychidae > Choloepus > Choloepus didactylus. The sequence continues at coordinate 32,206,723 of NC_051317.1, read as the reverse complement.
AGAAATGGTCTTTAGAACAAATTCATTCAAATGGGATTTTATGTTTTTGAAGCATTTCAGGGCAGTTTTGATTAGCTGGGGTCATAGGCAAATTCAATCCCTGAGGTCTTGTGTATGACACAAAAGAAAATGATGCTACAAAAATAAATACTGTTTAAAATCCACATAAAAGAACATTAAAAGCAACAGGAACAACAAAGGGCATTTTGAAGTCCATTTGGCCAGCTAGCTACCTCATGTGCTATCGGGATTATGGGGAGGTATTTGATCAGCTGCAGGGCTCCAGGAGCAGTTTCTCTGACCTTGAGATCATTTGGAATAAAGAGAAGCATAACTCAACTAGTTCCTAAGTCAATTTCTGTGTAACCCACTTAATAGTCTGTGGGTGGTTAGTATAGCACAGGCTGGGGAGTCCTGGGTGGAAATACGTGTTTACTAGCTGTGGGGACTTGCACAAGTTACAGCCTCTCCGTCTCAATTTGCCTGTCCATAAAACAGATCAAACAGGACCAATTTCATGGTGTGCTTAGGAGAATTACTTTAATTAGTTAGTATAAACTGACACACAGTAAGCCCTATGTAAGTATAGCTCTTATTGTTATGATTTGCTTTGGTTGGTTATTATTAGTTCCCTTTTGCTAAGCATTGGGCCCAGAAGGCCAAATAGACTCTTTCCTCTCTGACTCCGTCATTGTTGGAGACGGACATGTGGTGCCGATAAGAGAAGCTTCAGTCTCGTGGCTTCAGTGAGTGGTTCTGGAGCGTTGCTTCTCACCATGGAAAGCATCTCACCTTGGAGAACCCACAGAGTTAAGACTCCAAACGCTGCACATTTCTTTGGAGCCCCTGTAATAATGCCCATAAATCGTCAGACAAATTTGGCATCTAAAGCTGCCAGCTTAAATGTGCCCAACTCCTGGGCCATCTCTACTGTCATGGGCCTTTCCTCTGAAATATTGTTTCTTCGGCTGCAGAGCAGATTCCGTTCAGCGATGTATTTAGAACCTTTTTTTTTCCCTTCTGCTGTGTGCAACATTTATGCTGTGGAATTGGGAAAGCCGAGTCCAAGTAGGATGCCTGTGGTGAAGGTTTTGATTAAACTCCTTGAAATCTAGGAACTACACTAAAAAAAAAAAAAAAAAAAAAATCCTGAGCAGCTTTAGAGTATGATTTCCCTCACAAGAAGGTGGGCTGTGGATGGCCCTGTCTTGGGTGAGCTTGGCTCTGAAGTCTTGCCTGAGCTTTGGTGGAATTTGCTGGCTTTCCTTCTCTCTGTGGGGTGCTGACACAGAGGCCAAGGGTTTAACTCTTTCTTTGAGGGTCAGGAGCTCTCCCCAGCTGACCGCTGGGTTTCCCTTTGCCTCCTGCAGTCACGCTCTTTATAAGTGTAACAATGAGTGTCCACTGTCAGAAGTCCAAAGGGGAACACCTGAAGGGCCTCTGCCGGTGTCTGAGTGTCCTGGGGCTGCTGTAATGAAGTGCCCACCCCTGGGGGGCTCCGAACGACAGAACTGTATGGTCTCACGGTTCTGGAGACGAGATGTCCAAAGTCAGGGTGTGGGAAGGCCACACTCTGAAACCTGTAGGGGAGAGCGCTTCCCAGCCTCCTCCAGCTTCTGCTGGTTTGCTGACATCCTTGGCACTCCTTGGCTTGTGGATGCATCGCTCTAGCCTCTACCCTCGCAGTCACCTGGCTGTCTTCTCTCAGTGTCCGTCTCAGTGTCCAGGTGCCCCTAATAACCCACCCATCCCCAGTCCAGTTCTCTTAACTAATTCCATCTGCAACAACCCTATTTCCCAATGAGGTCGCATTCTAAGATACTGGAGGTTAGGATTTAAATGTATCTTTTTGCGGGAACACAATTCACCCCATAACAGCCAGCGTCGAGCATACAGGAGGCACTCAAGACCAGCTTTCCCAAGCCCTTCCTTTCTGGAACCCTCTCACCTTTATGTACCAAGTGCTTTTGCCACACGCACCCGCCCACTCCTACGGAGGAATGATAAGCTCCAGTTTTGCTGCTGATCCACAAATATCCTCATTAAGCTTCACAAACTACTGGACTCAAAGGAGAGGCACTAGATTTATCAAAAGTAAAACAAGGCTCTTAGGAATCCAAGGAAACAATTTTGGATGATGTTGGGAATTTTTAGTTTTGGAAGTAGGACATAAGGTGCTGGGTAGGTGAAGATCGGGAAGTAGCAGTGCCATGTCCCATGAAGAGAAAAAACGAGGGCAGCCCGATCACAGGGTGATTACTGCATGAGTCCAGGTGGGCAAGGATGTGCTGGGGGAACGAACGTACTTAACCCCACTTAACCAGTGGGATGCTGGAGCCATCATGAGAGCTGCTTTTTAGCAACTCTTCCAAATTCTGCATTCAGTTATTAGCCCGAAATTGGCCATGGTGGAAATGGCCATGGAAATGGTCATAGAAATACACCATGAAAAGAGGCAAATGCTACCCACCATGCTTTTCCTCCAGAGAGCTGGCTATTGACCATTTACCAGCACATCTCTGGGCTTAAAATAGTGGAAGTTTAATTCTTTCTCACGTGTAAAGTCTGCATGTTTCTCCTCGGTGGCTCTTCTTAATGCAGTGACTCGGGAATCCAGGCTCCTTCTTCTTAGTGGTTTCAGGGGGTCCTTTTGATCCTCAGCGTGCTTTGCTGGCTCCTCTGAATTCACCAGCCAGTGAGCAGGGGAGCGAGTGTGGAGGATGGTGGGAGAGTCACCAGCCAGCCCGGAAGCCACTGCCGAGAGCCACTCACAGGGTCCCAGCCTCATGGCGAGGGCAATGAAGTATACGGTCTTCTGTTTATTCTGGAACAGGAGATGGATTTGGTGACTGCATAGGATTATCTCTGGCACAGTTACCGAGGAAAATGTACTAATTTCTTCTCTCTTGTTTCTTTTTTCCTTGGGTAACTTACCTGGGTTAAACTTACAAGGGAGAGTGGGTTTATATTTAAAATGATTTAAGGATAGGAGAAAAGATTTGGATTCCACTATGCTCAAAACTTACCTGAGTCATTTGGATGGGAGTGTTTATCTCCTGGAAGGAGGGCTGAGCAGGATAAAAGCCCACAGCTCCAGAGGGAGCCCTTTGTGAACTGAGGTGCGAGGCCAGAGATTTTTCCTCCTTTATTGTTGCATTTGTCACAATCAAGTAGGCTGTGCTGCAGAAACAACCCCCAGAGTCTCAGTGGCCATTGGGGATTGCATCATGTCCCCCACAAAAGACATTCCAGTCTTCATCTGCATTTCTGAGGGTGAGAGCCTATTTATAAATAGGACCTTAGAAGCTGTTAAGGTGAATCAGGGTGTGGCCTCACTTCGGAATAGGATCTCCTAGGAGCCTATGTAGGTGTGGCCAAACTGAATGAGGGTGGGCTTAACCCTATGACCGGCGGCCTTATTAAGAGAGAAAAAGCTGCAGGAGGCCACCATGTGACAGAGGCAGAGATGCAAGCCCGGGAACCCAAGGACTGCGGCAGGCAGCACCAGAACGCGCCACACTTGCAGAATGGCCTGTTGAGGCCTTGGTTTTGGACCCCTCGGCTTCTAAACCATGAGACAATAAATGCTCGTTGTTTAAGCCAATCCATTGGGCAGTGTTCGTCCTAGCAGCCCAGGCAAACCTAGATGGTGGCTTACAGATGGAGTTCTCATGCTAACCGTCCAAGGGGGTCGCAGGGTGGCATTGCTCAGCGTGGCCTCTCAGTGGCCCCGGTGGATGGAGAGCCACCGTGCAGGCTGCTGACCTCTCACAGGAAGCCGCAGGAGTCCCCGGCCACTGGCTCCTCCGGGCTTCTTACTGACGAGTCCCAAGTCACTTCCAGTCACAGTTCAGGGGTCACGTGGAAGTGCCTCGCTGAAGGAGCAGGGGCGGTTACTCCTCCGTGTGGTCAGGAGTGGAGGAGAACTGAATGTTGGTGACAGCTCCCAGTCCAGGTGACCAGAAGAGAGCTCTCTTGGATCGGGTCTCTGGCTCCACAGCAATGACCTTTACTTCACCTCCAGTCTCACTCTCCACTGCTCACAAGGTGCTTACGTGTCCTTACCGGGTAACCTCACTCCCCCAGCGGCTCTGTCTGCAGTAGCGAGTGCAGTCACCCCGTTTCGTCCTCAGTCACCCCGTTTCCTAGCCCCAGCCCGACCGGACCTCATCAGCCCTCCTTTTGCACCGCCCTTGAGTTTGTTCACATCTCAGTTATTTCATGAGGGAAACTAATGGAAGATGATACCATGACCAGCGTCAGGCCACACTGAATTTCAGCAATACTCAAAAACAAAAGGGACAGAGGGACATCACAAGAGAAAAATAAATGGGGTTTTTTTTGCTTTGTGTTTTAAAAACAATATCATGTGAAACGGATCCCTTGAGAGATTTAATAGCCAAATACCAGTCAACCCAGAAGCTCTGTTCACATGTGATAGCATGTAAATCTAGATTGGTTTTTATTAATGTCATTTCACTTCAAACCATGAAGTACTGAAAGAAAAAAAGAGAAAGGAAGGAAAATTAATAAATAAAAGCACAGGAAGAGCAGATTTGCAGTTTGATTAGTTGTTGGAAATCGATAGTCACGTTGGTAAGTGAGGCTGCAGGGTGATAAAAATCTTTTTTTTTTTCCCATGATAGAAAAATTCATTTTTTATTCTGGGATGTTCTGAATATGCAGAATCCCCACAAAGAAAAGATGCCTAAGATTCTGATAACATCCACCAGCAGTGAGATTCCTAATAGAGATATTCTGAGGTATGGCAGGCTCTTGGATCGTGAGGCAGGCATGGCTGCTTACTCATCATTCTCACTCTGAAGAGAGTTGTAGGAGAACTGGTTAGAATGAGAAGAAATGGGCATTTTTCTGTAGAGTTGCATGGTATACTGTATTATATTGGGTTTCTCCAGCTGAGGGAACATAGTAAAGTAACATTTGCTTTCACATTCAGCCGAGTGTGATTCCTTCTCATTCTGCTCTTGAGTCCACTCTTCCCTTTTTATGGTCTTCCTCCCAGGATAAATCCAAGAACCCCAGGGTCTTATTCAGCTCAGGTTAAAATCACTTGGCTGAAGAAGAAAGCACATGCCCGGCTGCTTCCGGGGGATCCCAGTTTCCCCTGTGGATAGCGCGGCTCCTTCTGGAAGCCTGTCCCTCAGGCTGGCGAGCCTCATGCTCCAGGAGCGCTGTAGGAACCTGGGCTGGCCCCGTCCTCCTCCACTTTGGCACAGGGTTCTCAGGGTGCGAGGGAATCCCAGGGTCCCCCATGTGCAGTCTCGAGGCAGGTCTTCAGGTCGGACCCTGCAGCTGTTCTCCCAAGACACACGCGTGACACGGGTGGGCTGGGCAGCAGGGAGTCCAGTAGCCGGTTCTGACCGGGGCCCAGCTGCCTCCTAACCTCTGAATGTGTCATGGGTGTGTGGGGTGGCGAGGGAGCGATGGGGCAGCTGTAATTGCTCTTCTCTGCCCCTGGCCTCGAGTGGGTCGGCAGCGGCTCTGGACCTCAAAGGAAGGTGTGGATTCTAGAACCTTCCCTGGCAGAAGGCCAATATCCTCCTCTGGACAACTGAGCTCCCATCATCCCAACAGAGCGGGTGGGGTGCTCAGGCCTCCTTGGAGTTACTGAAGGGCCTCCTGGCCAGGGGCTGACCCCGCGAAGGTTTCCTTCAAGAGGACTCAGCTCCAGGCTAGAAGCAAACACCAGCCAATCAGCTTCTGCGTCAGCACTTCCCATGTTACATATGTTAAAGATGAATGAGATTTCTCCATCATGTGTTACATTTTTTAAAAATGTTTGATTTAATTCAAATGCCTTTAATTTTTATATAGTCCAAATGATTGCTATTTTCTTTGTGGTTTTTCCTCATTGCTTCTTATGTTTAGAAGCCCCTTCAAGGTTTTTTTTTTCCATTTGCTTTTTTATTCCATCCAGAGTTTTCTTTTGTCTGTAATATGATGTGGAGATCCAAGTTTATTTTTTTCCTGAATTTCACAGCCAATTTTCAGCCGACTTTCACAGTACCAAATACTGAATACCTGATCACTTCTCCATGGTTTGGGCTTTTTATGACTCCGAGGAGTGTGTGAGCTGCACAGGAGGCTTTGCCCACAGGGAGGGCCAGACTCAAGGGGTGATGACACCCAGAAGGGGAGTGAGTGAGACTGACGGCAATATCGGGAAAAGCTTGGGGACGGAGACGGTGGACTCTCGCTGGCCAGTGCTGGTGCAGAAGCAGAAGCAGGGCCCTTGCTGGGAGGCCTGCTGCCCTCCTCCCAGGCCTGTAAAGAGACTCAGGACAGAGGCAAACCAGGAATTCCAGCAGCTGAGTGCCAGTGGGATTCTCAAGAACCTTAAAATAATAACACTAAAAGACTGTCTTACTTAACTCTCCAGATAATTAATTGGCTGAGGATAACAGCCATGCTGATTTATAGTCAATTCTTCCCCAGAAGGACTCGGTATCTTGCCCCAATGGACAATGCGTGGAGGACGTGTAAAGGATCAGTTTAAGCTATTTTACCCCTAGCCTGAGTTCCTGGAGTCACTGAGAATGGGCATTATGGGTTTTCCAACATCTTCCACATACTTCCTGAGTTCTCATAACTGCTACCTTCTACCTTCACGCCTCAGAGTTGGTAGAAATCTTTCCTAGCTTTACTCTCCAGGCAAATAGTACTCAAAATGCAAGTGTAGGCAACCTGGCGTTAGGTTAGAGACCTGATGCTCTCCAAATCCCAGCGAGACAGGGTCTGATCTTCTCCTGGGAGGATCTAAGACAGCTGGAGTAACATATAGGGTTTACCAGGTGAGGATTAAAGAACAACTAACACATGCATTCCTTCTTCTTTTACTAGATGAAAAATGAGGCAGATTTACTTTCACTCTAAGAACAAGTTGGGATGAAAAAATGGAGATATTAATAGATAGTACTGTTCACAGTGTCATTTTCTATACATCAGATGGATATGTGTACATAATTTTATATTTATCATACATATCTGATATATATGTATTGGTGTATATATGTACATATACATATATATATGAATTACCAAGTGTTAAAGCTACCACACATGATAAAAATATTTTTGTCTCTCTAGAGAGGGATTTGCACGTACACAGCTAATCACAGGCTGACAACACAACAACTAACTCTTTTTTGGTTATACTTGCCTAGGATTCAGGAATTGTTAAGTAATTCCTTTGTGGTTACATTTTACTACGATTCAAGAATTGTTAATTTTTTTCAGAAGCAGTACAAGCTTATTAAAGAAAACTTAAGAAAGGCAGTAAAAGAAGAAATAAAGGAGAAATTCTGCACGCACACACGCAGACTCGTCCTTTGAAATAAAGCATATTATTTATTATTTCAAGCTTGTGCTCTAGAGATGGAGTCCGAGTCAGTGAGGGACGCTTGAGAGGCCAGCTCTGGGAGGTCGGCCAAATGGCTGCCTTTGCGTCTTGCTCAGAAACTCGAGTGTCAGCTCTTGCCTCCAGGGGTCATGGTCTTATTTGGTAGTTTGGTGAAACATCAGATGGAACAAGTTATGGGCCCTACACAATGTTTTGCACACAGTGAGGACTCAGTAAATATGTGCGGAATGAATGAATGAATGAATGAATGAATGCTAGCCCTAAAACAAAAGCAGGGAGCAGAGCAAAAATAAGAAAAATAAGGCAGGCAGCGTGGAAAGAAAGCTAGGAGTGGGAAGGAATGAGAGGGGGCTAACATTGGTTGAGAAGGAAAGAGTGTCACCCGTATCCCAGGCCCCTCGGCTCCCAGAGGCACCTGCCCTTGCTGGGTTGGGCCTCGACTGTGTCCTGCTCTGGACCACAGCTGGTTCTATTCTAAGGGGGGACCCCTCAACGCCCCCAATACTTGCTGTAGTCAGGAAACTCTAAGCCCCCATGCTGCGTCAGGGATGGGGGTAGCATCCCTGTTTCATCAGGCTTTGATGACTCAGCTTCAAATAAACATGGGGCTTTCTTTCTCTTTTTATTCCAAGACAGGTATTATTTCCCTCTATGATTGCGTTTTTAAGAAGAACCCAGATTACAATCAGAAATTGCACCGAGATGACAGAGAACACGCAAAGAGCCTAGGACTTCACGTTAACGAGGAGGTAATATTAAGACAGGACATTCCCAGGGTATTAGCAGATTAACAATTTATATACATGTATGTGTTGTAATCCTGTGTTCAGTTTGCTTTTTATAACTCAGGGACTCTGGCAGTTCTCCTGAATCTTACTGTACCGAGAAGCTATGAATAAGCTATTATTACAGCTCAATCTATTCAGTCATGTTACTTGTGTATTAAATTTTATGATTCTGTTGTTTAGTTATATATAACTCAGCAATGAATGGGAGCAAAACTGAGTGGTTCTTTTCACAGGCAAAAATAAGTCCTTGCTTAATCTCTGAATTCTAGTCATCTCTTTTCTTCTGGGGACATGGACATCCAGGGATGGGACTGTACAAGCAGGAGTGTTTCTCCAAGCCAGTTACGAAGCCAGCAGAACCAGCACGCAGAGAACAATGCCTTTTTCTGCCTCCCCAGTTTTCTGAAGGGGAGGGGTTTTCTGCACAGGGTGTAGAACAGCATCCAGGGGGTCGAAGTTGGGAGACTGCAGCAGGTGGGAGGGTGGGAAGGTGTCTACTTGAACGGCATGGCCAGGCAGCCTTCCTGGAGGAGGTGGCACGGGAGCTGAGAAATGAAGGATGAGCGGAGCCGGCCGCATGCTGAGCAGCCTGAGGATGTCCTGGTCAGACGGAGGGGCTTGAGGGGACGCACCGAGGTGCAAAAGCACTTGGAGTTCGGGGGTTGCTGAGAGGTGGCCCTCGAGGAGACTCCCCGGGTGAAGGAAGGAACTTTGTTCTGGGAGCAGCAGGGGACCACTGAGGTGTTTCCAGCTGGGAAGTGACGGGAGCCAATTCGTTTTTGAAAACAATCATCCGGGCTGTAGGGTGCAGACTAGACTGGGGGGGGGTGGCCTTGAGCGGAAGCCGGGAGACCAGTCCAGGCAGGGATGACAGAGACGGAACCACGGCGGGAGCCAACGAAACTGGTGTGAGCTGTGAGGGCAGGAGTCACTGTGGACCAGAGGCGGGGTGTGCGTGTGTGTGTGTGTGTGTGTGTGTGTGTGTGCGTGTGTGTGTGTGTGTGTGTGTGCAGTTTACTAAACTAGGACCGCAGGGACTGGGGCCGGGGACAAGACCACCTGGTGAGTTGTCAGTTAGATGCCTCACATGTAGGATTCCACGATAAGGGCCCCACTGGAGAAGGCCACAGCCGCCCCTGCTAAGTTCATCTGTGGGTAATGTTCTGGCACATCTTTACAGGCAAAGGCCCATAGTTAGAAAAAGGGCAAGAAAGATTCTGGTTAACTCATTCTCTGTCGCTGACTCTTTCAGGAATAAAAGGGACACTTCTGTAATATAAACATTTATGATAAAGCTAATTCCTCTTTAGAGTTTAGGAGCTCGATGATAAGATACAGCACCAAACACGTTCTACTATTGCAAATGAAGTGTATTCTGTATCAGAACACATCATGCTGCTTCATCTTCATCAGAAATGGAAAAAACTAATTATTAAACATTAGGTAGCCTGTACAATTTTCCATGGTTAGCATAATGAGAGGATTTCCATTTACTGGGAACAGTTTTATTTCCCAGGAAATTGCTTCCTGACATTAAGTCTCAGCAGGTCCACCTGCCTTTTGTGCCTGACCCTTCCCTTCTACTGCATTCCCAGATTCTGGTATTATCCTCACACAGTCTGGGCCGAGGACAGGTGCTGAGTAAATATCATAATCTTCTATTTAATGCATTAGACAGAAATTTCTGGTGGCATTTCTGGTTGAGTCATTGGATTTTTGCCTGTTGCTGCAGTTGTTTAAGAAAGCCACCATGTCATCTTTAATAATAATTCTTATTTTGATATGAAAGAAACCACTTATGTCACAGACATTGAATTTTTCTATTATTTTTGCTCACATTAACTCATTCTGAATTTTTCTCTCATGGCATTATTCATATCCATGTTTTCAAAACCATTTGTTCACCTGCTATGTGCTTAGTGGGCATAAAGGCAATAAGACAAAGTCCTGCCCTCTGAGAGCTTACATTCCCATGAAACAGAAAGATAAAAGGCAAATGCAAATGAACCTAATTCCAGGTAGTAATAAAAACAGAGCAGAAAAATAAAGCAGTTGAAGGGGATGGGCTATGTTAAATTGATGAGAAGGGGGGTGGGGCAGGGCGAGGACAGGGGGCTTCTTTAGGTGGCTGCGAGGAGACTGACCTTAGAGCTGGGCCCTGGAAGGGGAGGGCCTGGCAGAAGGAGGAGCAAGTATCTGGGAAGATCAAACAGGCAGAACAGAGGTCTGCAAGCTGCAAGGAGCCCTGTGTGTTTGGGACGTGAAAGAAGGACAGGGAGGGAAGAGGGGTGGGCAGGAGGGCAGGGAAAGCAGAGAGGCCGAGAACATGAATGTGCAGTCAGCGGGGACCTGGCGCCCAGGTTCACAGAACTGGAAGCCACTGGGAGATCTTTGTCTTTACCTCGGAAGGACTTGAAGACATTAGTGGGTTCTGAGCGGGGGCACAGAGTCTGGCATGGAAAAGGGGTCACTCCGGCTTCAGAGTAACCTGTAAGGGGCCAGGGTGGAGGGAGTGCAGGTGTGCAGGCCCCCACCTGGTGCATTGCAGTGAGGTGGAGGTGTGCAGGCTCCCACCTGGAGCACTGTGTCGGGGTGCTGGTGTGCAGGCACTCACCTGACTCACTGTGGTGGGGTGCAGGTGTGCAGGCCCCCACCTGGTGCATTGCAGTGAGGTGCAGGTGTGCAGGCCCCCACCTGGTGCATTGCAGTGAGGTGCAGGCATGCAGGCCCCCACGTGATGCACTGTGGTGGGTGCAGGTGTGCAGGCCCTCATCTAATGCACTGTGGTGGGGTGCAGGTGTGCAGGCTCCCACCTGGAGCATTGCAGCGGGGTGCAGGCGTGCAGGCCCCCACCTGGTGCATTGCAGTGAGGTGCAGGTGTGCAGGCCCCCACCTGGTGCATTGCAGTGAGGTGCAGGTGTGCAGGCCCCCACCTGGTGCATTGCAGTGAGGTGCAGGTGTGCAGGCTCCCACCTGGAGCATTGCAGCGGGGTGCAGGCGTGCAGGCCCCCACCTGCCGCACCTGGGTGGGACTCAAGCAGATACAGCCCCCAGCCCACTGCGCCCGTGTGTGCTGACGTTGAGTGTCATAATGATCCCCAACAGGAACGAGAAAGGCCGGTGGGCGTGCTGACCTCTTCCGTTTATGGCAAGCGCATCCATCAGCCCGTGGAGCCGCTGAACCGCGAGCACCGCCGGGCCAATCACGTGAGGGCGGACTTCTACCGCAAGAACGACATCCCCAGCATCAGGACCCCGGGCTTCGGGCACGTCTCTCCAGCCTGAGGCTCCCCGGCCCGCCCGCCAGGGGCGCCGCAGAGAGGGGCGGCGCCGGGGCCTTCCCTCCTGTTTCACTGACATCTAGAAAGTGCAGCGATGCCCCCGCGTCATCTTTACAGTTGGGAGACGAATTAGCAGCTTTCCCTCGGTTAGGAACCTGGCTAAGCACCTTTAAGAGTTATTAAGAATATCCAGCATGGCGATTTTTATGTGAAATTATTTCAGATTAAATAATTCTGGTGACTGATTCACGGAGGGCACCTTAATAAAATTAAAACTTTCCCCCCACCTTAAAATGTTTGGGTTGATTTTTGTTCACTGACTCTCCTCATTTGTATTTTTGGAAGAGGTGTGCAGTTATTTTCATAATGGTTACAAAGCTGCTACTACCTGATATTATTTCTAGGGTATACAAAACAACCCTTCAGTTTTACTTTCTCCAAGAGGAAATATAAGGAAGATTACATTTTGGCACAGTTGAACTCTAAATACTGCAAAGCATCTTTGCCAGTGCATTCAATGATTTGAACCGCAAATGGAATTTTGTTCACTGAAGGACAAAATCCCTAGTGAGGACAAGTGGCCGTGGTGCCAGCAGTGCCCGCTGTCAGCCCTCAAGCAAGAAGCAGCTGAGGTCATGGGCAAAGCACGGGCCTTGGCACCCCTCAGGGTTCTCCGTTTTCCAGCTCCTGGGTCTAGGGCAAGTCATTTCATCTATTTGAGCCTATGTTTCCCCATGTTTAAGGAGGCAGATCCCACCTTGTAGGTGTCTTTTGTGCAGGTCTGCACATCGGCTGGCATGAGCAGCAGGAATTTATTGTCCCATGGTTTTGGTGGCTAGAGGTCTGAGTCAAGGTATCGGCAGGCCGTGCCTTCTCCGAAGCAGGTGACATTCTGGCACTGGTTCTGTCTTGCCCTCCGTCACACGGCTGTCTGTCTCTTGGTCTCCACTCCTCCTGTCTGACTCTGTCTAGATTTTCTCTCCTCCTAAGGACTCCAGTCATATAGGATTAAGGCCCTCCTGATTCAATTTGGTTTCATCCTAATAGGATCTTAGAAGAGTCTATTTTCAAATGAGTTCACACCCACGGATCAGAGGTTAGGGCTTGGGCATGTCTTGGGGGGGACAGGATTCAGCCCCCAAGACTGCATTTGGATGGGGGTCACTGAGCTTCCTAGAATTAGTCGTAAAACAGGTGCACCAGCAGCCAACCCGTCGGCTGCTAACCTTGAATGGTTTTGGAAGCAGTCGCTTTTAACTTGCCTTGGAAATGTTAACTTTGGAGAGAATTTGAAAAATTATTTGAGTATTAAGACAACAGCTATATTTTTAATGAATCAGTCTCTTGGAAGAAATAATCCCTCATCTATTGTGATTAAATTCTCCAAAGTTTAGCACTTAGTGGGCAGGTGATCTAATTAATTTCAACCCCAACTCCTCCATCACTGGTTTTATTGGTTTGAATACTAGGCGAGTCTCAAAGGATGCATGAACTGAACTGCCAACAATTTCAAGGCTGAGTGACTCCTAAATATTTCTTTCTTTCTTTGAACCCAGCTTTTCACTGTTGGTGACTTTTATTTTATTTTCAAACAATTAGCAATAATTTATTCAGAATGTCTTCGGTTCCATTATAGCATATTGGTAATTCTCTAATGGAAAACATAAGGTTTGGGTTATAGACATTTTTATAAATTAACCTTTCCTCGATACTGATTATCAAGAAAAACAAAGCATCTGTAGGAGGTGCCTTCATCTGAAAGTGTCTGCAATAAATTAATGTCAAACTAAGTTATTTTCCTTAACTTTTTCAGGCTGTTAATCTTTTAGTACTTACTCTTTTTTATATAATCTGTTTTTTTTTTAATTCAATCTTATTGAGATATATTCACATACCATGCAGTCATACAAAGCATACATTCAGTTGTTCACAAGTACTTACTTTTAATAAGCAGGTTTTGAACTGGGCAAGATTTCCAAATATCTCATGTTTGTTAGACAGTAAGGGAAAATTAAATGTATGTCTGGCAACATCAAGATGTTTACAATTTAAAGGTAATACATGAATGCCCGTTAAAGTCACTTCATCAAACACAACATATTCTGAGATCAAAAGAATGTTTTGCTTTGGCAAATTTCTACCATGAGTCAATTATGTTTCCTGATCCTAATTTGTACCTAGAGCAAGGGAAAGCGGAGTGGCTGCTGCCTTTACAGAATGCACATTGAGTTTGGAAAGAGAATAACATAAAAGGTTCATGAGAAAGTATAGGCATTTCTAAACAGATGCATGGAAATACCATAGTTTTAACAGGTCTGGACTCAAGGCATTTCTAATGAAAGAAACTTCCTACAGAACTTAAAGATTTAGGACAGCTTTAAGGAAGGGTTTTCTACTCACCTACCAATGTCACAGTGTCCACTGGCCTGATGGACCCCAAACCCCAAGGCTTCTGAATTGCATTTTTAGCTCATAGGTTTTTTTAGTTGCCCAGAGCAAAGAGCTTCGACCAGGTTTAGCTCTTTCTCAGAATTCAGGGACTAGGCAGTTTTCCGTTCCCCTGTGAAACTTTGAACAGGCCCCGTATCCTCTCTGCATGTCAGTTTCCTCAACTGTAAAATGTGGGGGTTGGTCCAGTGCTTAGACTTTTGGCCATTGGATCTCAAGCTTGTCCTTGAATCAGAATCACCTGGACAGCTTGTTAAATAAAGCAGCCTGCTCTATCCCAGGTCTGGGTCGGGGTCTGAGAATCTGCATTTCTAACAAGTCCCCAGGTGCTGGTGGGCCCCTGTGTGCACAGAGCTTCGGAAGGTAGACTCTGATTATGACACTGATTGTTTTTAAAGGTCTATTTTTTTTAGTAAAACTGGCGATAAAGCTTCAGAAAATCAAAGTGGTCTTTTTATGTTTTCTCACCATAAACCCCAAAGGAATCCTATGGGGGGATGGTTGGGGGCTGTGCGGGGGTAGAATAATGTTTAGGAGAACTTGGGACTCACCCAGCTGTGGGAAATTTCCTAAGGGCAGGTGACCTAAAGCAACCCCAGGGGGGCTTGTGAGAGCTCAGGAAGGAGAGCCACGTGGGGCACCCTGCTCACTGTTACAGAGGATAAACACAGCCACTGAAGCCCCAAGCATCCCATTCCAGACAGCAGAGAGAAGGGAAACGCACTTGTTCTATTTTTTGTCCTTCAGTCCTTCAGTCACCTTTTGGAGATTCAGGTATATCAAGGCCAATGATGAGTGGTGATGATAGTATCAAAAAATTCCTGATTGGGGCAGAAAATTGAACAAATCGTGTTGTATTCACACTTCTGCGATGAAGGATAGTTACAAGTTTCAACAAGTGATTTTAACCAGATCTGAGACAAAGTAAGTACCTCGTCTGTGCCACGACACTGGGCAGGGATAAGCCCAAGGCACGACCAGGCTTTCTCACTTACATTACCTCATTTAATCATGGCCCAATCCCAATGAGGAAAATACTCCTAAGGGATGTGGTCAAAGTCACACAGCTGGTGAAGCAGCAGTCACAGATCAAACTTGTGCTCAAAGTTTGGGTTTCTGCTAATAAACTGCTTTCCTGATAGATTGTCAGGGGTTCCTTCCCCTGCAGCCTGCCCTGAGCTATAAAAAGAAACCCAGTTTGCCTAATGAGGCTGGTTATTTGAAGTTTTGATTAGATTACTCATGACTGCTCTATTTTTCACCCTCTGGCAAAGTATGATTTCCTGATGTTTAAAACCAAAGAAAAAACAAAAATACCCCGCTGAATTGGATTTATGAGAGCATATTTTTGCAGGTCTTCTTTCTTAAAAAAATGCATATACATTTCTTAAGCCTCCTTGGGCAATAGGCAGCTTAGGAGACCTGGTAGCTTCTCTTGGTTAGTTCAAACTGCTATGATTACTGATCTACATAGTCAATTCCATATTACTCTCACACAGTCTGTGTCTGAAAGCTCTGTCAACGTATCAACATAGGCCAGGACATATGGACAGAGAGGGTGATGTTGCTAATAAAGCATCTTTCTACTATTAAAATATTGTCTTCCCTGAAAATGTTCGCCAGAGCTGCCACAATGAAAGCTAGATCACTGAATACATTGAGCATGCTTTCTTTGTTTTCAGGGGGTCACAGTCTCAATTATCTGAGTCATAAATTTTGTCCTGATCTTATGACACCAGGGGATACCTCAATACTGGCTTCTGGAGAGCTTCTTTGGAAACAACTGTCAATGAGATGTTGCTGGGGATTGCACCAGTCCTTCCAAAAGATACGTTCAGGTCCCAGCCCCTGGCCCTGTGGGTGTGAACCTAGTTGTAAATAGGAACTTTGAAGATGGCATTTGTTAAAGTGTGTCCAAACTGAAAGAGGGTGGGCCTTCATCCAATATGGCTGATGTCCTTATATGCAAAGGAAATTGGACACAGAGAGGGAAGCCATAGGGAGCAGCCAGAAGCGGGAAGTCAACAGAAACCAGAAGAGACAGAAGATGCCACCATGTGCATTGTCACAGGACAAAAAAGCCAAGGACCAAGGATCGCCAGCAGCCAGCCCCAGAACACTAGTCTTCTGGAAGAAAACAACATCTTGCTGACACCTCAGTTTTGGACTTTCTCCCAGCCTCAAATTCTCATTGTTTAAGTCAACCCATTGACTTAATGTTTTAGCAGCTGAGAACTAAAACAATTTTTGGTATAAGAAAGTGGGGTTCTGCTATTACAAATACCTAAATATGTAGAAACAGCTTTGGAATTGAGTAATGGGTAGAGGCTAGAAGAACTGTGAGGAGCTTGATAGAAAAGGCCGAGATTGCTTCGAAGAAACTGTTGGTAGAAATGTGGACTTTAAAGGTACTTCCACTGAGGCCTTGGAAGGAAATGATGACTGTGTTATTGAAAATTGGAAGACAGGTGACCCTTGTTATAGAGTGGCAGAGAACTTGGCAAAATTGTGTCTGCTGTCAGATTGAAAGTGGAACTTGTCAGTGTTGAACTTGGATATTTAGCTGAGATTTATAAGCTAAGTGCAGAAGGTATGGCCTGGTTTCTCCTTGCAGCTTACAGTAAAATGCGAGTGGGAAGGCATAAGCTGAGAACTGAACCCTTAAGCACAGAGAAATGAGAAATTGATGGTTTGGAAAACTCTGAGCCTATGGAGATAGTGTGCCATGAGAGTAGAGTCAGAAGTGGTCTACCAGGGAACTCCCTGATCTTTTGAGAAGTGACCAACCAGAGAACAGGGCTCCATGCAAGGGTTTAACTGAACAAGACTTTGCTAAAGAGGGGGTGGCTGACCGTGATCTAGTCAGCACTGCAGTGGGAGTCAGGATTGGTGGTGCAGTTATCCAGAACAGATCTGTGGAAGGTTCTATGGTCTGATGGTTTGGATCCCTTTGAACTGCATGCAAAGCTGACTAGGCTTTTGAGAAACTTTTATGAACAGAAGCACTGTCTGAAAGGGACAGAGAAGGGATGGACAGAAGGAAGAAGGACTTCAAGGGCAGAACCATGGAAGTTGAGGTCTGGACTGAAAATAGCTTCTCAGGCCAAAAGAGCGGGTCCACCAACACGTGTGAAAGGGTGGGTCTGCCCCTGCACTTGATGGGGACAGACCATCTGCCCTGGCACTCAGAGGGGGTGGGCCTTATGTCCTGGTACTTAGAGGGGCAGGCCTTATGCCTGGCACTTGGAGAAGGTGGGCCATGTGCCCCATTGTTCAGGGAAAGTGCTATCACCCCAGTGCTCAGAGATGATGGGGCCTACACCCCAGTGATTGTGGGGAGCACAGCCACTGCATAAGCTCTTGAAAAGGGTGGGGCTGCCACTCCAGCCGGTCCAGGAAACAAAACATTGACCCACAGATGACTCTCAGATCTTGAAATCTAATGGAGTTTGCCCTGCTGGGTTTCGGGCTGTTTGGAACCCATGACCCTCATTTTCCTTTCAATTATTCTTTTGTGGAACGGGGATGTTTATCATCTGCCTGTCCTACCATTGTATACTAGAAGCAGATAATGTTTTTACAGGCCCAAATTTGGAGGTTTTACAGGCTATGATGGTTGGGTTCATGTGTCAACTTGGCCAGGTGATGGTACCCAGGTGTCTGGTCAAGCAAGCAGTGGCCTGTTACTGCAAGGACATTTGTGGCTGGTTAATAAACCAGAAGGCTGGTTTATTAAATCATCAAATGGCTGCAGCGGTGACTGACTACATCAACAAAGGGCATATCTTTCACAAGGAGAGAATGCAATCAGCTGGATTTAATCCAATCAGTTGAAGACTTTTAAGCAAGAGAGATAGAGAACCTTCACTTCTTTGGCTAACTAGCTAAGCATCTCCTTAGGAGTTCATCAAAGTTGTCAGTTCGTTCCTGAGGAGCTCATTGAACACGTTCATCGAAGTTGCCAGTTTGCTGCCTGAGGAGTTCATCAAACATCTTCATTGGACTTGTTAGTTTGCTGCTTGCCCTGTGGAATTTGGACTCGTGCATACCCACATTTGTGTGAGACTTTTATAATATCTTATATTTATAGATATCTCTTGTTGATTCTGTTTCCCTAGAGAACCCTTACTAATAAACAGGCCCACAGATGGAGAGGAATTTTGCCCCAGGATGGACAATGCCTACAACTGATTTTGATGAACTCTACTTAGCAATGTTACTGAAATGACTCAAGGCTTTGGGATGCTGTGATGGAATGGATGTATTTTGCATGGGGGAAGAACATGTCTTTTGGGGTCCAGAAGGCAGACTGCTGGGGATTGAATCATGTCCCTCAAAAAAGGCACATTTGGGTCCCAGCCCCGCTCCTGTGGGTGTGAACCCACTTGTAAATAGGACCTGTGAAGATGTTGTTAGTGAAGGTGTGCCCAAACTGAAGGAGGGCGGGCCTTAATCTGATATGGCTGAAGTCCTTATAAGCAAAGGAAATTAGATACATAGAGAGAAGCCATGGGAGCAGCCAGAAGCTGGTAGGCAACGGAACCTGGAAGAGATAGAAGAAAATGCCACCATGTGCACTGCCACGTGTCAGAGGAGCCAAGGATCAAGGATCGCTGGCAGCTGGCCCCAAACACCACAGTCTTCCATGAGAAAGCATTGCCCTGCTGTTGTCTCGACTTTGGCCTTCTCCTAGCTGCAAAACTGTGAGCCAATAAATTCTTGCTGTTTAAGCCAATCCATTGTGTGGCATTTGTTTTGGCAGCTAGGAAACTAAAACAGATGGCAAAAAGGGAGAATCAAAAAACCAAACCAAACCTTAATTCTGCAGCAAACCAGAGAAGAAAGAAGAATGGAAAAAAAAAAAAAAAGACACAAGAACTAAAAACCAAAGTACACAAAACTTTTAATGAATTAAACTAACAAAAGACAATGTCATTAATACATCAGACACGTTTGATACAAAACTGGTCCTGGGTTGTGAGGACTAATTCTGGTGATGGATGGCCACGTGCTGCTGGCGTGAGACAACAGAGCGAGGTGACAAGAGCCACAGATCCCACCTGGGGCCCACGATAGCCACTGGCAACGAGACATGTGGGCGAAGACAGCCAAACTCCATGTGGGGAGACAGAATCAACTTATTCACAAATACTCTGTGTTTTAATATCTGACTAGCAGATGCGGTTGGCGAGCTACCGTATTTTCCAGAAAATAACATGCACCAGAAGATAATATACACCCCCTAGTTTTATTGCCTTAAGAATTTTTGTTTGTTTCACCTCTATCGTCTGTTAGTTCTTTGAATGCTTTTCTCCCAGAAATTGCATTCCTTCCCCTTTTGCTTAGGAGTAAGCACAGTGCAAGTGGCAAGACAATCTTGGCACACTTCAGACACCAAACGATATGCCACTGGGTCACAGGAACAAGTCTGCGAAGGCTCCAGGATGGGACAGCACAGGCACATCGAAAACGAGGGGCCGAAGAGGCAGTCAGAGAGTGCGTGGAACCTTCCTGAAAATCCGGGCTTCTGGACACAGGGGGCCAACTCTTCAGCATGCCACATTGCTCTGGGAAAGCGACCGTGACATCTCTGTGTTCACAAAGTATGTCTTCAGCTCCCCCTTTCCTTTCACGTTGATTATTCCCCGGCATGTGCACGTGTATCCCAGAGTCTGCAGGACGAGGCTCGTTTCCTCGGTAACCTGTAGGTAACATTGGAAAACGAAGACGTGTTTAACACAGACCTTTCAAAAAGCCCCTTGACTACGAGGATAAAGAGCCCAAAGACGGCCGTGTGCAATGACTGGGTAATTCCACTTCGCTTGGGAGAGATCAGAGGAAGAAGGAATAACTCACAAGAAGAAAATACTTTTAAAGACAACAGCATCCTTAAATTCAGTGTCGTCATAGTGATGGTGATGCAATAGTGAAAAACCGGAAGCAGCCTCAAAATGCGTGTCATCTCGAGGGTTAGGGACGCTGACGGTGCTCTAACGCTCCCAGCTGTAACGCATGGACAATGGGATAGTGCCGAGCCGTTTCAGCCGGGAAAGCTGAATTAAGCCTGCGCCTGTGCTCGGATTGTTCAACCTTGTAAAGATGATGCATTCAGATCTGAGAGGGGGAAAGAAGCCCTGGCATATGAAAGGTTTCCAGAAGTGGGAATGCTGATGATGTTTACAAACTGAGTGCAGTTTCTTGAAATAATAGTAAATCTTCATAGATTTAAATACAAATGGGAAAGAGTACCGTGAGAAGAGCAGTCAGTTCTTGCAAATGGCCAGACTTTAAGGTTTAACTCACAGGAATCGATGACCTAAAACTAAAAATGTTGAAAGAACTGGCATTTGCCTTGGCATGGGTGTGACACGGGGATCCAGAAGTTCATTTCCTCATTTCCCCGGGTGGACTTCAGGTACTAAAGAGACAAGAGCCCCTCCGTCAGGCCCTGCCAGTGTGACAGGGCTCGAGCCTCCCCGGCCTTGCACCACAAGGGACACCCTGGCTGTTGTGTCCAACGGCGGTGGGACTTCGGGGTGGGCGGCCTGGAGCCCCTGGGAGGGAGGTGCTTACTGACATGGGCCTTGCGCTGGGCTCTGCTAGGCGGACACCCCGGAACTGGAAGCCCAGGCCGGCCAGAGACCTCCTGACAAAGATGTCTAGAGCAGACAATGGGAGGTACGTGGGTGTGTTCTGATAACGGACCTCAGCTCCTGGGGTGAGGGAAGACCCAGCTGGTGGGAACGTGGCCCTCTCCAGCTGGGCTCTCCCAGAAGTTATCTGGGTCTTGAGGAGAGAGGCAGCAAGCCGTTTTTCTAGAAACCTCTGGGCTTTCCTCCACTTCATTGGTGAAGGCCTCCTGGAACACGGGACCTCGGCCACCTCGGGGATGTGGGCAGCTCCCTGCAGCTGGCTGCCGTGACACAGCCGGACAGCCTGGGGACAGCACGGCCATGCTATCAGGCAGAGCTATTTTTATTTTTCGGTGTGGGTTTTGTTGGGTGACAGTGCAAGGAGGGGGCAGTGGAGGCAGCCGTGAGCGAGCGAGCTCCCTTGGACTTGGGGCCTGCATCTCTGCGGGGGCAGATGCTGGGACTGTGAGGATGCAGGACAATATCCGGGGACTCCCTGAAACAAGGGAGAAGCCTGTGGATGTAGAGATCTCGAGAGCAGCCTATGGGAAAGGGCGAGAGACACTGCTCCGTATTTCTGCAATGTGACCTGACCGCCAGCTCCCAGCAGAGGCACCATCTGTGTGTCCTCAGGGCCCTTTGGAGCAGAGCAGGAGAGAAAAAGGCGTGGAGGGTGGGTGTGTGTGGGGGATGCCGGTGCTGGTGCCTCCCACTTAGGGGGCTCAAGTCCCAGAGGGAGGCCAGGGGTAGCTGGAGGATAAAGCCGGCAACACAGGAAGGGCTTTGGGTGCCAGAGAACAGAAGGAATTCAGAGAAAGCCAAGAAACCCAGATTATCAATATTTTCTCATCATCAGCATTCTAGGAGGCAGTCAGAATTAGAGTCCGGCAGGCATTTGACTTCTGACTTCCACAGAGAGAACAAACAGATCCTGCGGAGCCTCTGAGGTTGATTCTGTAGTTGAGCTATTTATGGATGTGGAGTATCACCACTGGCGTTTCTGAATCAACACCAAATCCCCACCCACGGGGGCTCACAGCCAACGCGACACAAGGGGCAGGGGGCTGTCTGCCTCGATGAACACCCCGTCAGTCCTCCGAGTCTGAGGGGAGCTGCCTGGGACGCTGAGGGGTCTTTCTATTCCACACAGTCCTTTGGGCTTCTGGCTAGAAAGCTCTGTGGGAGTGTAATTCTCTTTAATAAAAAGAACTTGCTCCTGGGGCCCAGGAGAAGCTTTTAAGGGCCTCAGCATCATTTTCCATTTTTTCCTGGCATCTCACTACTCTTTTTGCACATAAATGGCAATAAGGGGCTTCTGGGGCTGAAAGCGAGCTACCCCCTCAGGAGAAGAAACATCCTCAGAGGCAAACCATCTAGCCACAGAACTGAGTGAAGACCCACAGGCCTGCGTGCACATTTCATTTCTGGTAGGCAGGGACCTGTCTTATTTCCTCCCTGGGATCAAAGTGCACATGCACTAAATCACATGGAGTTTTATGGTGGTCAATATCCTCTTGGAGACCCACATAAGCTTAAACTCATTTTAAATGCTGACCTGTGGGGGATTTATGATTTCCAGGAGCAAGCGCTCTCCCTGGACAGCCTCTCTTAGATTGCCTTTGATTCTTATCCCGAGTGCTTGAAAACTGCTTGTGGAGCTGTGAAGGATATTAAACAAGACCCTCTTGATGTGGAATATTCTGGCATGTTGTGGGGCAGAGGCCGTCCTGCAGGTGGGACGGGGGGACAGTGTCCTCTTGCTGTGGGCATGTTTCTCTCTCTCCTGCCAAGCGGGAGGAGCTGGGCGGTCCAGGATTGCTGGAGCCTCACTGGACATTGGGAGTGGCTAGTGGTGCTCACGCAGAGACCCCTAAACTCTATCCATCGGGGCCTGGTTAGAAGAGGCTGCCAAGATGGAGAAAAGAAACAACAGGGAGGAGAGGCCATATCCCTGGCCTTCCCAGTCACATTGGCCATTGCCAGGAGGAGAGGGACAGCTGGTTCTGCTCACGACAGCTACACCACCCCTGGTGGGCTGAGAGATGGGGCTCCCTCTGACCAAGGGCTCAGACTGCCCAGCAGCCAGCCCTCGGAGCCTTCACTTGTCACCCAGACCAGGTTAAGCCACTTGCTCTAGATGGGTCACAGTTTGCAATTGTGATTGCTTCTGTCTTCTTCAATAGACTACGCGCTGTCGGGGCACAGAGATGAGCTGGATTTGCTCACTGCACCAAGCTCAGTAGCTACCTCAATGCACGGCAAACGGGAAGGCCACAGGAAACGGCTGTTGAATGAATTGAAGAACAGACTTGACAGGGACGTGTTTGCTGTCTTGGGGGCCACCTCCCTTCTCTTCTTTCCTGTTCTCCCTGGATTCTGTCACTGTTCCACCCCACACTGCCCACTGTTGTATCCCAGCCTTGGGAACACTTTCAGCATCGTTCTAATAAATCTGTTTTTTTGTGTGATCATTCAGTAACCGAGAAAGCATTTTTCCCTAGAATTACTGCTACTATAATTGTAGTCATTTTAACCATGTTTGTAATCAATTTAATGAGCAATGGGAATACTGGCATTAAATAGCTTTCTTTCCTCCAGTTGCTGCTTTTGATTTGTCAGGTTTTCCCCCTCTCTTCCTTGGGTGGATTCCAGAGCTTTCCAGTCATTCCAAGTTATCCGTACCCTCGGCTAGGCCCACTCGGTATTGCCACACTACGCCTGTCAGCAATCCCAGCCTGCTCCTCCGTGTCTTCTCCCAAGTCAGACCTGGGAGAGAAAGGCGGGGGCTATGCGTGGCTTTGGGGGTTCCCTTGCAAACCCCTTTCCAGGGTGCTGGGGCTACAGAGATGGAGGAAGGGCACCTTGCCCACACCTAATGCTCGGGGCTGCCGTCCGCCCTGTCGGCGGCTATTCCGATTGTTTGTTTGCACAATGCAATAGCGTTCATATTATTGCAATATTTTTGTTATTATCGTTAATCCAGGAATTAGTTAACATTTCTGCAATAACAAAGATTTGACTGAAGATCAAGGCTTACTTTCCTTCCTGTGCTTTAATATTATCATCATTTTTACTATGCTTATTTATGGGTTCCAATAGAACAGATATAGCCGTGATGTCAGAGCACACCCCATTACCTGTATTTTATCCAGGACTCCAGTGCTCTCCATTCTACTGGCCACGTTTACAGTGTTACCCCAGATGTCATACTGAGGTTTCTGAGCTCCAATGACACCAGCTATTACAGGTCCATGGTTGATACCTGTGACACATCAGAATTGAATTAACAAAATTCAAATTATAACTATTTTAAACAGAAAATTTAAGAGACCATTTGAATCATTATTCGTACAAAAACAGCCAAACTCATGGAGCTTTAGAGCAAAGAAAAATAATTTCTACAACTTCATCATCTCAGAAGTGTTAAAATGGTTTACGTTTGTTTTTTTTCTTTCCTTGTAGGCCATGATCCCTGTTTAAATGTCCATTTATCATTATTTTATACATATATTAAATTGATAAGTTCTAAAAAAACTAAACATGTTATTTTTCTATATTCTTACATAATTTTAGGCAAAAGGTGATGGTTATATAGTTTTGGAGTCAATATTTTTAAATGCACATATTTCCGTTGTAAATGGCAATGCCAAGCACATGCACATGCTTTACTTGGCTGTTCTTTCATCACTGCACTGGACTTTTGGGTTCCCTCCAACGTTTTGCTGAAGTAACTCCACCACCGCCATCACCACCATCACTGGTTACAGCCCATTCTGATTGCTGGGCACTGTTCCAAGTGCTCTACATGTGTAAACTTAATTCTCAGAACAGCCCTATGGGGTGGTCACACCCATCACCACCTCCGTCTGTCAGATGAGGAAGCAGGGGACAGTGCAGCCACATGGCTGGTGGATGGTGGAGCTTCACGTAGAGCCGGCAGAACACTCCACATCCCGGCTTGGGACGACTCTGCTGTCTGAGCTCCACCACAAGCTTCCTGGGCGTGTGGCTTGATCCACGGTTTGGGCTGTTGTCTTTGGTAATTCCCCATGGGTCCGTTTACTGAATTCAAGATGAAAATGGTGGTGGTTTTGATTCCCATTGCTAAACCACTTTCCAAAGGGCTGCCCCGATTTCCACTGCTCCTGCTGTGGTTGTCTGCCCATTGTCAGCATTGAAAATTAATGGGCACAGCAAAGAGACTTTGATGGACTCTGCATTTCGGACACATTTTCACATGGGGAAATGAAGGGTACTTAAAACAGATACCTGGGAAAACAAAACAGTATGGACGAGAGGCTAGAGGAGGTCCCTAAGCAGCTCCTACTTGGTGGGGGAGGTGGGGAAGCTGGAAGATGGAATCCGCCCCTGGGGAGGAGAAGGGACCCCTGGAAGGTCTCAGGCCAGCTCTGTGAGGCTGGTCTGTCTTGTGTTCATCTGAGGCAGGAAAACCAACCCCTTGGAGCCTGAGCCCCTCACAAACTGATTCTCTGAGGAGACTTCAAAAGGTCACTGAAGAGAGTCACGCAGTCAGTCCTGCTGACGGATTTCGGAGGTTCCCAGGGCAGAGCCCTTACCTCCCCAGCTAAGCCCACACCCACGGCCACCACCGCCAACAAGGCGGGGACAAGGGCTGCTCTGGCCTTCTCAGTCCCACAGCTGTAAAACCACGTGTATTCCTGAGCTCAGAGTGCACGTGGAGACTGCGGGATGTGGAGACAGCATCTGCCCCCAGGAGCGAAAGCTTAAAAGTCTGATCAATGTCTGTAATCAAAGAGTGCCGTGGTGGTCTTTTTCCACCCCCATTGGTTAAAAACTTAATTACAAACTTTTAACATGTTTTTGATCTAGGAGCTCAGTTACTCATATGATGATATTACTGATATATAACTCGTTCTTGGGTGGTATTCTGTACCCTAGAGTCTGCTATCCATAATCCGAGTTCTGATTGGCCCCGAGGGGGCACAGACCCATAGTTGTCACGTGATCGGGGACAGGGATCCAGGGAGGGAGGGAGGGGGCCACAGCAATAGAGAAAGAGATGTGAGACTGATTATCCCCCCCATTCTCCCCTGGGTCCAGAAACCACACCTTACTGCAGAGGTCAAGCTGTGTTGATTAATGGGGTTGTTTCTGGGAGATAAAATTTCCTGCTTTTTAACTGCTCAGCCTGTTACAGATTTTAGGCCAAGGACTCCCCTTCGCAGTGGAAAATTAGACCAAGTACAGATACAGCCCCATAAAATCTTCAAAGGGACCCAAGAGTGAGAAATAACTTCTCCTTGACTTTGCGAGAGTACTCCTATAAAACTCATACTTCTGCTGTATTCATCCCTATAATTTACTCCTGCTCTGTCGCACGGCTCCCAGTGGCCAGGTGTGAGGGATGGACGCTGCTGGTGATTTCAGCCCCTGGTCATCAGCATTTTCTCTCGCTGCTGTTGGCTTTTGCTGGGTCAGCAACTCCGGTGACGGGGCAGAGAAGCTAGAACTGACAGTTGCTGACAGCGGGATCATCTCTAGTTGACGCAGGAGGGCATTTGATTTGTGCTTCCAACCAACTGGCTAGTTCTACAGCTTGCTATGCAGAAAAGGCGAGGCCAGGAGCAAATTTCGCTTTTACTGCTAGTAGCATCATCTATTCTTTGTTCATACCTCGGCATTGCCACTGGGTGGCGCCGTGTACCAAGGCCGAGCCAGAAAGCTGCGTCCCGGAAGGGGCTGAGATTCTGGGATTAGGAAGATTCAAAGACCAAGCAAAACTGATCTAGATTTACGTAGAAATCCAACACGGCTGATGTGCGGGCGGAGTGGCTGGATACTATTATTCAATAATCAACATAAAGTAGGCACTCAATAGGTATCTTTTGAACGAGTTCCATCCAAATGCTCACATTAACTTTGAAAACATAGTTAAAATCTAGACCAAGAAAATTATCCTTTGGCTGTACACGTGTGACCAATGAACAATTGTCCCTGATGCCCTACTATAGTGAATGGCAATATTATTTTGGCCCACGTAAATATGACAACACAACGTACTGCCAGGCAATAGATCTTTCCTTTAGAAAGGGGAGTAGTATGAAAGTTTGAGAAGCCCATTTTGCAAGTTTCCAAAGAATTAGGAAGGAGATGGTATAGTTCCTTCTGAGCTTGGAGACCCCCGTCCCCTCATGACACCCCCACGTTTGACCAGATTACGCAGACTGACTGGGGTGGTCTCCCTTTCCGCCCGGCCCACCTCAACTTTGTATACAGAAGGGCATCTGATAAAGGTTCACTGTGAGGAAGTGAGAAAGTGGAAAGAAAAAGAAAAATAGGTTCTGGATGCTGACAATTAATATTTACGGAGAAGAGAAATTCATTTCCTAAGGAAACATAAAATAATTGGCAGTTTTTAAATTCAGAACACACAGACAAGACAGAAAATAACCCTAAATATCAGGATTAAAAAAAAAGAAAACTTGAAATCTCTATGCAAGAGAATGTTAAAAACTGTTCAGATGGAATTTGTTAAAAGAATTACTTTTACATGTACTTACATTCAGAAGAAGCAAAATGTGTTGCCAAGAAAAACTTAAAATGGTCAAAGAAGCTCTTACAAATCGTGAATGATGGCAAGTAATTGTACAAACATCAACAGGCAGCTGTGTGCTAGCCTGATGGTTTAAAAATGATTTTTTTTAGATAGAAATTTGTAAAATGTAAGTAATCACAAAAAATTGCTGAAGAATCAACTTAAAGTAAAAGAACTTTTCAGAATTCAAGAACTCCCCCCCCCCCAAATTTTCTTTTTTTTTTTTTAAGGAAGTTGAATTTTCTTAAAATATTTGAACACATAGTTCAGTGTTCTTGTTGGACATTGCCGGCAGAGTGTGTCACTGTGTTTCAACAGTTCTAAGACACACACTTTTTTCCTTCACATTTTTACATCTCTGAAATCTGGACGCATCTTATAATCAATTGTAGGTCATAAAATAACGGAGCAGCTTTCAGTTGACGACTAATCCTCAGGGCTGCCTCAGACTGTATATACTGAGGATAGTGGGGTCTGAGATCCAGCCCCGGCACCACATGCTCAACCAACTGCCTGCATCCATCTAAAGGGAGTGGTTTTGCATTTTTTTTCCCCCTAATTTGTGCAAAAACACAATAGGGGCTGGCAGCTGCCCTGAGTACTTCCACCTGCAATCCTGCCGGTTGCCCTAATGATGTATTTGTAATCTTTCTAGTCCTGTATCCCAAGGATTCAAAACATTTCGCAGAACCTTATTCCTTAGTCCACACTTTCTCTGCTACTGAAACCAAGTTCTCCTTGCCCACCATACCGACTCGCAGCTTGAAGTCGTTGAAGGAGTGTTTGTTGATGGCGTCCAGCTTGGCCACCAGGGCAAAGGCAAACTCCACCATGGTTCCTATGTGCAGGTGCTGCCTCTCGGGCTCCTGGACACAAACACACACATGCCGAGGGCAGTCAGAGCTCAGAAAGGTGGAAACTTCCTTCAGCCACCCCCCCAGGCCAGGCGGACAGGAACACTTAAAATGATGAGGCCACAGTGCATTGCAGATACTCTGCAAGAATTAAACTCTCATCTCAAGAAAGAATTGTATCTGGAGTCACTGTCTGTGGCCACGGGACACACTAAAACCCTGAGAGGCTCTGACTGGAACCTCCCAGGTATCTTTAGGCCCCAAGCCCTTCGGGACTCAGCGGGGCTGGACCAAGAAGCATGGCCCACAGTTTTAACCCAGAGCTCACCAACTGCAGCAGCCTCTGATTTTCCATCTGCCCCTCCACATCCATCCCTCGCCTGCTGGGCTCTGTGCTCTGGACGCTGCCTCTCCCGGCTGCCTGGCCCTCGGGCTTCGGGCCGGGCTTGGCCAATGGAGGCCCAGTGGAGGACAAGACGGCTGGAGAGCAGCGAGGTCCCACGCACACCACGGCCGTGCTTAGTTTCCTGGACCACGGCAGCATCCTCTGGTGGCCCTTCCCCATCACAGCTCTCTCTGGTTCTGGTAACCCACTCCTCCCTTTTGTTTTACTCCTCCCTGGGAGCTTTAACAACCTTTGGGGCTTCTTGTGGCCTACCCACATCTCCCTGCGTTCAGCTCTTGCCAATTAGCACTTCGAAAGGGTTTCTGCCTGACAGAACAGGCTACAGGTGGTTCATATAAAATGCCTTCAGATTCACAAAATATAAGCTTTGTTTTGCTAAGTTTGGGTAATTCTGACTCTCATTTTCATTACACTGTTTCATAGGATTTTCTTTTCTAAAATAACCCCTTTTCTAAAATAGCCCCTTAACAAGGTGCTTTCGGGTCACTAGCCTCA
Source organism: Choloepus didactylus (assembly GCF_015220235.1). NCBI lineage: Eukaryota > Metazoa > Chordata > Mammalia > Pilosa > Megalonychidae > Choloepus > Choloepus didactylus. The sequence continues at coordinate 32,177,861 of NC_051317.1, read as the reverse complement.
TGGTGACTAGTGAGCATTTGAAACATGACAAGTAAAATTGAGACGTGTTGCAAATATTAATTACACACAGAGTTTTGAAGACTGAGTATGCCAAACAGAATGTCTCATTAATAATTTCCATATTGATTATATATGAAATGATAATAGTTTGGATACACTGGGTTAAACAAAGATCTACTATTAAAATTACTTATCTAGCTTACATTATGTTGAACAGGGCTGCTTTAGAGTACCAAACACTCTGGAGTCTTTAAAAGGACAACCCTCAATTGCCTTTTAAATGACAACTCTTGAGTCTAACTTAAAGGTAGGGGAAGAATCACAGAAGTTTCTTCCTCAGCTTGACCTTGCTCAGCTGAACTCTCACATTATTTTAGTAAATGCTGTGAGGGGTACAATGTAGTTGGCGATTCCTTAAAGAGTAAAGCTTTAGATGGGTATTTTGTTTAACCATTAGATAGTACAACTGAACATTTTTATGTTAAATGAATAAAAACAATGGCTCGTTTCACCTGCTGTACGTCATGAGTGGATTGTTTTGCATGTGCCTGACACATCGTCAATCCTTCATTCATTCTACAAGAATGTTCCAAGTACCTTTTATTCATTCATTCCCACAAACACTGAGCACCTACTATGCACGTGCCAGGTTTATGGCTGTGAACGAGACAGATGAGATCCTGCCTACTTTCTACTGGGAGGAGACAGAAAAGACTTAAACACATACATCGACAAGAAAACTCCAGGTGCTGGTAACTGCTGAGTGTGGGACAAGACTGGCTGGGAGCCAGGCCAGGAGGGCTGGTGGCGGGGGGTGATTTAGTTACGAGGGTCAGGGGAGGAGCAAGTCCGGACTGAAGAGCTGGAGCCAGCTCTGGGAAGATGAGGGAAGAGCCTTCCTGCCTGGAGGGCTGGCGTGAGCGGAGAACGGAGGGCAGGCCCAGGGGCCGTGAGAGGTAAGCGAGGGCTCACCGAGGAGAGCAGGGGTCTGGGAGGAAGGCCCTGGAGGTGCACCGAGGGCTTCACCCTCACAGCAAACGATGCCGTGGGCGGCTCAAATCAGGTGAGCTGCAGGGCTCCGGTTCATTTTTAGCCGCTCACTCAGGCTGCTGTGCGGAGTGTGAATTACAGGGGACAGAGCAGTAGTGGAGATGGAGAGAAGGGGATATGCAGGGGTCAGATGCGGTGGGGGAGACACCTGTGCCGAGACCCAGTGGCCATAGAAGACAATAAGCATTTATGTAACAGCTCAAAGCAATAAATGCAGACTGAAAAGACGGGCACAGACGGCAAATGCTCGCCAACTGTGAGCCAGGCCCAGCCTGCGTGGGGAAGGCTTTCCTCAAGAGCCCCGAAAGGGCTGTGGGATCCAGCTGGGGGAGAGGAGAGGCCAGGACAATTTATGGTAGCAGAACTGCATGAGGAAACATTGGGCAGAAGAAATGAAGGTGGGATAATTTGGAGAAAAGCCAGAAAATTGGGGAGCGGTGGGGGGGGACATTGAGGAGGTGCGGGAATAGCTGTATGAGTTTCCTGATGTACGAGCTGCAGTGACAGGCCTCCCTTAAGAAAAAGAAGAGATGGACACGAGAGATACCCTAGGAAATTTCAGAGCATGAACAAAGTGTCATACGTACGAGGCTGAAGGAGAGGGAGAAATCCAAGGTGGAGATAAGTGAGGATTTCTATTTATATTTACTATTAATTTAGATTTATTACTATTGCTAATTTATCTTTACCATTAATTTATATCTAGTAATAAATTTATATTTACTTCTCTTTTATTTTTTTTATTTTTTTTTCCTTGTTTGTCTTTTTTCTTTTTTTTTTTTTAACTTTCCCTTCTTTTTTAAATCAACTGTATGAAAAAAAAAGTTAAAAAGAAAACAAACATACAATAAAAGAACATTTCAAAGAGACCATAACAAGGGAGTAAGAAAAAGACAACTAACCTAAGATAACTGCTTAACTTCCAACATGTTCCTACTTTACCCCAAGAAAGTTACATAATATAGCAACATTTCAGTGAACTTGTTCCTACTACATCCATCAGAAATTAACAGACCATAGTCATTTCTGGGCATCCCCAGAACGTTAAATAGCTTATCTGTTCTTCTTGGATTATTGTTCCCCCTTCCTTAATTGCTCTCTACTGCTAGTTCCCCTACATTCTACATTATAAACCATTTGTTTTACATTTTTCAAAGTTCACATTAGTGGTAGCATATAATATTTCTCTTTTTGTGCCTGGCTTATTTCGCTCAGCATTATGTCTTCAAGGTTCATCCATGTTGTCATATGTTTCACCAGATCGTTCCTTCTTACTGCCGCGTAGTATTCCATCGTGTGTATATACCACATTTTATTTATCCACTCATCTGTTGAAGGACATTTGGGTTGTTTCCATCTCTTGGCAATTGTGAATAATGCTGCTATGAACATTGGTGTGCAGATATCTGTTCGTGTCACTGCTTTCCGATCTTCCGGGTATATACCGAGAAGTGCAATCGCTGGATCGAATGGTAGCTCTATATCTAGTTTTCTAAGGAACTGCCAGACTGACTTCCAGAGTGGCTGAACCATTATACAGTCCCACCAACAATGAATAAGTGTTCCAATTTCTCCACATCCCCTCCAGCATTTGTAGTTTCCTGTTTGTTTAATGGCAGCCATTCTAACCGGTGTTAGATGGTATCTCATTGTGGTCTTAATTTGCATCTCTCTAATAGCTAGTGAAGCTGAACATTTTTTCATGTGTTTCTTGGCCATTTGTATTTCCTCTTCAGAGAACTGTCTTTTCATATCTTTTGCCCATTTTATAATTGGGCCGTCTGTACTATTGTCATTGAGTTGTAGGATTTCTTTGTATATGCAAGATATCAGTCTTTTGTCAGATACATGGTTTCCAAAAATTTTTTCCCATTGAGTTGGCTGCCTCTTTACCTTTTTGAGAAATTCCTTTGAGGTGCAGAAACTTCTAAGCTTGAGGAGTTCCCATTTATCTATTTTCTCTTTTGTTGCTTGTGCTTTGGGTGTAAAGTCTAGGAAGTGGCCTCCTAATACAAGGTCTTGAAGATGTTTTCCTACATTATCTTCTAGGAGTTTTATGGTACTTTCTTTTATATTGAGATCTTTGGTCCATTTTGAGTTAATTTTTGTGTAGGGGGTGAGGTAGGGGTCCTCTTTCATTCTTTTGGATATGGATATCCAACTCTCCCAGCCCCATTTGTTGAAAAGACCATTATGGCTCAGTTCGGTGGCTTTGGGGGCCTTATCAAAGATCAGTCGGCCATAGATCTGAGGGTCTATCTCTGAATTCTCAATTCGATTCCATTGATCTATATGTCTATCTTTGTGCCAGTACCATGCTGTTTTGGCAACTGTGGCTTTATAATAAGCTTCAAAGTCAGGGAGTGTAAGTCCTCCCACTTCGTTTTTCTTTTTTAGAGTGTCTTTAGCAATTCGAGGCATCTTCCCTTTCCAAATAAATTTGATAACTAGCTTTTCCAAGTCTGCAAAGTAGGTTGTTGGGATTTTGATTGGGATTGCATTGAATCTGTAGATGAGTTTGGGTAGAATTGACATCTTAATGACATTTAGCCTTCCTATCCATGAACATGGAATATTTTTCCATCTTTTAAGGTCCCCTTCTATTTCTTTTAGTAGAGTTATGTAGTTTTCTTTGTATAGGTCTTTTACATCTTTGGTTAAGTTTATTCCTAGGTACTTGATTTTTTTAGTTGCTATTGAAAATGGTATCTTTTTCTTGAGTGTCACTTACGTTTGTTCATTTCTAGCATATAGAAACATTACTGACTTATGTGCATTAATCTTGTATCCCGCTACTTTGCTAAATTTGTTTATTAGCTCTAGTAGCTATATCGTTGATTTCTCAGGGTTTTCTAGATATAAGATCATATCATCTGCAAACAATGACAGTTTTACTTCTTCTTTTCCAATTTGGATGCCTTTTATTTCTTTGTCTTGCCGGATTGCCCTGGCTAGCACTTCCAACACAATGTTGAATAACAGTGGTGACAGCGGGCATCCTTGTCTTGTTCCTGATCTTAGAGGGAAGGCTTTCAGTCTCTCACCATTGAGTACTATGCTGGCTGTGGGTTTTTCATATATGCTCTTTATCATGTTGAGGAAGTTTCCTTCAATTCCTACCTTTTGAAGTGTTTTTATCAAAAAGGGATGTTGGATTTTGTCAAATGCTTTTTCAGCATCTATTGCGATGATCAATTGATTTTTCCCTTTTGACTTGTTAATGTGTTGTAATACATTGATTGTTTTTCTTATGTTGAACCATCCTTGCATGCCTGGAATGAACTCCACTTGGTCATGGTGTATGATTTTTTTAATGTGTCTTTGGATTCGATTTGCAAGTATTTTGTTGAGGATTTTTGCATCTATATTCATTAGGGAGATTGGCCGGTAGTTTTCCTTTTTTGTAGCATCTTTGCCTGGTTTTGGTATTAGATTGACGTTAGCTTCATAAAATGAGTTAGGTAGTGTTCCATTTTTTTCAATGTTTTGAAAGAGTTTGAGTAAGATTGGTGTCAGTTCTTTCTGGAAAGTTTGGTAGAATTCCCCTGTGAAGCCATCTGGCCCTGGGCATTTATTTGTGGGAAGATTTTTGATGACTGATTGGATCTCTTTGCTTGTGATGGGTTGGTTGAGGTCTTCTATTTCTTCTCTGGTCAGTCTAGGTTGTTCATATGTTTCCAGGAAATTGTCCATTTCTTCTATGTTATCCAGTTTGTTGCCATACAGTTGTTCATAATATCCTCTTATAATTTTTTTAATTTCTTCAGGATCTGCAGTTATGTCACCTTTTTCATTCATTATTTTGTTTATATGGGTCTTCTCTCTTTTTGTTTTTGTCAGTCTAGCTAGGGGCTTGTCAATCTTGTTGATCTTCTCAAAGAACCAACTTTTGGTGATATTTATCCTCTCTATTGTTTTTTTGTTCTCTATGTCATTTATTTCTGCTTTAATCCTTGTTATTTCTTTTCTTCTACTTGGTTTGGGATTGGTTTGCTGTTCATTTTCTAGCTTCTTCAGTTGATCCATTAGTTCTTTGATTTTGGCTCTTTCTTCCTTTTTAATATATGCGTTTAGTGCTATAAATTTCCCCCTTAGCACTGCTTTTGCTGCATCCCATAGGTTTTGGTATGTTGTGTTCTCATTTTCATTCGTCTCTATATATTTAGCAATTTCTCTTGCTATTTCTTCTTTAACCCACTGATTGTTTAGGAGTGTGTTGTTTAACCTCCAGGTATTTGTGAATTTTCTAAGTCTCTGATGGTTATTGACTTCTAATTGTATTCCATTGTGGTCAGAGAATGTGCTTTGAATAATTTCAATCTTTTTAAATTTATTGAGGCTTGTTTTATGTCCCAGCATATGATCTATTCTGGAGAAAGTTCCGTGAGCACTAGAAAAGTATGTGTATCCTGGTGATTTGGGATGTAATGTCCTGTAGATGTCTGTTAAATCTAATTCATTTATCAGATTGTTTAGGTTTTCAATTTCCTTATTGGTCTTCTGTCTGGTTGATCTATCTATAGGAGAGAGTGATGTGTTGAAGTCTCCCACAATTATTGTGGAAACATCAATTGCTTCCTTTAGTTTTGCCAGTGTTTCTCTCATGTATTTTGTGGCACCTTGATTGGGTGCATAGACATTTACGATTGTTATTTCTTCTTGCTGAATTGCCCCTTTTATTAGTATGTAGTGGCCTTCTTTGTCTCTCAAAACATCCCTGCATTTGAAGTCTATTTTATCTGAGATTAATATTGCTACACCTGCTTTCTTTTGGCTGTAGCTTGCATGAAATATTTTTTTCCATCCTTTCACTTTCAGTTTCTTTGTGTCCCTGTGTCTAAGATGAGTCTCTTGTATGCAACATATTGATGGTTCATTTTTTTTGATCCATTCTGCGAATCTATATCTTTTAATTGGGGAGTTTAATCCATTTACATTCAACGTTAAAACCGTGAAGGCATTTCTTGAATCGGCCATCTTATCCTTTGGTTTATGTTTGCCATATTTTTCCCTCTCTCTATTAATATCCTTTATTGTACCCATACCGAATCTCTTTAGTACTGAACCTTTCTCCAAGTCTCTCTGTCCTGTCTTTGTTTCTCTGTCTGTAGGGCTCCCTTTAGTATCTCCAGTAGGGCAGGTCTCTTGTTAGCAAATTCTCTCAGCATTTCTTTGTCTGTGAAAAATTTAAGCTCTCCCTCAAATTTGAAGGAGAGCTTTGCTGGATAGAGTATTCTTGGCTGGAAATTCCTCTCACTCAGAATTTTAAATATATCGTGCCACTGCCTTCTCGCCTCCATGGTGGCTGCTGAGTAGTCACTACTTAGTCTTATGCTGTTTCCTTTGTATGTGGTGAATTGCTTTTCTCTTGCTGCTTTCAGAACTTGCTCCTTCTCTTCTATGTTTGACAGTGTGATCAGTATATGTCTCGGAGTGGGTTTTTTTGGATTTATTCTATTTGGAGTTCGCTGAGCATTTATGATTTGTGTATTTATGTTGTTTAGAAGATTTGGGAAGTTTTCCCCAACAATTTCTTTGAATACTCTTCCTAGACCTTTACCCTTTTCTTCCCCTTCTGGGACACCAATGAGTCTTATATTTGGACGTTTCATATTATCTATCATATCCCTGAGGTCCATTTCGATTTTTTCAATTTTTTTCCCCATTCTTTCTTTTATGCTTTCATTTTCCATTCTGTCATCTTCCAGGTCACTGATTCGTTGTTCAACTTCCTCTAGTCTTGTACTATGAGTGTCCAGAATCTTTTTAATTTGGTCAACAGTTTCTTTAATTTCCATAAGATCATCCATTTTTTTATTTAGTCTTGCAATGTCTTCTTTATGCTCTTCTAGGGTCTTCTTGATTTCCTTCATATCCCGTACTATGGTCTCATTGTTCATCTTTAGTTCTTTGAGTAGCTGCTCTAGGTGCTGTGTGTCTTCTGGTCTTTTGATTCGGGTGCTTGGGCTTGGGTTATCCATATCGTCTGGTTTTTTCATATGCTTTATAATTTTCTGTTGTTTTTGGCCTCGTGGCATTTGCTGAACTTGATAAGGTTCTTTTAGGGTTTGTAGACCTACTGAAGTCCTTATCTCTAATTTATCAGATCTACAGCTTCGTGGAGTACACTTTCTCTAACTAACCAGCAGGTGGCGTCCATGAGCCACCTGTTCTCCACAAGCCAGTTCTCCCCTGCTTAGCCTTTTTGGTGAGTGGGGGAGTGAGTCTTGTGGGGCCCAATTGGTGTACCAAGCTTGCGTGTGTAGTTGGTGTTGCCTGCCCTGTATGTGGGGCGTGTTTCTGGGCAGTCGGGGAGGGGGGGTGGCCCTACAATCAAATCTCCCTGATGATCCTAGAGTTTTAAAGGTGCTGCAATAGTCTAATCCTTCAGTTCAGTCCTGCCACAGTTTGTCTCTGCCACTGACCCACAAGTCTTTGGTATTGGCGTATGGCTCCTGAGACTTGCAAGTGGGCCCCTCTTCCAGGCTGTGCACCCCGGGTCCTCTGTTGAGGGATGACTGTGCTATGTCACAGGTGACTGCCGTCCCCCCAGGGCAGTTCTGGGCTGCTGGGCTGTGTAGGGAGGCTCCCAGTCTGCTCAAATGATGGCTGAATGGGGCTTCTTTAATTCACACTGCTCCACCTTCCCAGTTCTGGGACATTCAGCTGAGGTTGCAGGGAAGGCTAATGTCCACGCCCAGTTTTGTGGTGTGTGCCTGTTATTTGAAGCACGTCCGTCACACTGGGTTGTCTGGGGCAGCTCTGGGCTATGGGGCTGGCGATGGGCAGGAGTGTTTCCTGTCCACCAGGATGGTGGCTGTGAGTGGACACCCCCCTTTTCTTGGGAAGTTGTGTTGTTTATTGAATTTTCTCAGCCACTGGATTATTGCCTTTTGTCTCAGAGCTCTCTTAGTTCTGCTCTTGAGTTGACGTGCCCAAATTGCAATTCTTTGAAGCTTTCTGTATTGGGCTTCTTAGAGTAATTGTTTTAGAAAAAGAAAAAAGGATTAAAAAAAAAAAAAAAAAAACGGCCCTCCTCAGAGATCTAATGGGTTATTGAAATGCTAATAGACGAAGCAACCAGGGTCATTAAGGAAAGGTCCACAGGGCAGAGAGATCAGCTTTTCTTCGGGATTTGCATATGCGCCTCAGGGCCTGAGCTCGGGCTTGAGCTCTGCCCTTCCCCCTTCTATGTTCACCAGAACTCCAAAAATCTTCCGCTTTTATTTTGGAGTTTTTCGTGTTTTTTTTTTTCTATGCCTGTCTCCTCTCTGCTGGGCTGGCTGCTCTCAGAGTCTCTGGTGTCTGGTCTCAGTCTATCTATGGTTGGAGTTTGAATCAGTAGAATGAGTTTCCGATAAGAGCAGCCACTGCACTTCTCCCTTCTCCTTCCCGGAGCTGACAGCCCCTCCTCCCACGGGAGTGAGCCTGGCAGGGAGGGGCGCGGGTCCCCTGGCCGCAAAAACTTACAGATTTCGCTGATCTCAGCAGTTCCATGTTTTCATGAGTGTTGTATGAAGTATGCCCAAAGTCAGATTGCTCTGTGGTGTCCAGTCCACGCAGTTCCTGGCTTTTTACCTACTTTCCTGGAGGAGTAACTAAAACTTACAGCTCACCAGTCTGCCATCGTGCCCCGCCTCCGGATTGGCTTTTTCCTCTTTTATTTTTATATTCTGATATTTTATAGATTCTTTATTAGTACATGTATATCACTTATAAAATTAATTTACATGTTGCAAAGGCTCATTCCACCCCCTCAACCCCCCCAGAAAAAAAATACTTAATGATCTGATGCACCAAAAATGTTTGGAGACCAGCCCCTTCAGGGCTCAGTTGAAATGCTGTCCCAGCTGAGCCACCTGGGCTTCTCTTGTCACTGGTGTGAACATCTATTTTAGCCCTGAAATCAGTCAAGGCTGCGTTTCCTTTCAACGCTGTCTCCCTCACTGGTTTGTGAGCTCCACGAGGGTACAGACCATGTTTGATTCATCTTGTGTCGCCACAATATGAGAAAGTGCCTGCCCAAGAGAAGCACTCAATAAACACGAGCTTACTGGATGACTGCCCTTAGGTTGGCAGCGGGAGGAAAGGGCTGGATAACCAAGGAAATTACCAAGAGGAAAAGGCCGGTAGGCACGTCAAAGGACACTTGAGCCTTGGAGGAGGGTCACTGCTGATGCGCACGTGGGCCTCTTCTGCCCGGGAATGGTCATTAACGTGTGTGATACACGGGTGGGGGCTCCAGGGAAGAAAAGGAAACCGAACGCCAGTACGCTGAGCCCGGGGGATGCCTCTGTTAGGAAATGGGTAGAGGGAAGAGAAGTCCAGACACTGGGCAATGGGGGAGACTAGGGCAAATAGGATGTGGGACTGCCCTGGGTGCCAACTGTGCTTCTGGGGTGAGTGTTTAATCCCCTTAGTCGCAGAGGGAGCTCAGTCAGAGACCAAGAAGCGTCTCCTGCACACTGCAAAGGGGAGGGGGCTGGAGACCCTGGGAACATTCTCCGTGAGGGTGAGGATGACAACCAACCCTCAGGGGTGCAGCAGGGATTGTGACCAGGAAAAGGGAGACAGTGGTTGATATAAACACTTATTGAAGATGACGGAAATGGAGAAAATCAAGGTGGCAGCTAAAGGGAAAAGCAAAATGACAACTAATGCACACAGTCTCTTCTTAAGGAGAAGGATGGTACGGAATTAAATCAGGGTTTCTCCCCTGGGCACTGCCGACATTTGGGCCTGGTAGTTTTTGGTTGTGGAGGACTTCTTGTGAACTGTTGGGTATTCAGCAGCATCCCTGTCCCCTGACCAGTAGCATCCCCACCCTACACCCCCATCCTGTCAGTCGTGACAACCAAAATATCTCCAGGCATTGCCAAATGTCCCCCATGGGGCAAAGTTACCCATGGATGAGGACCACTGCACTGAATAGTATAAACTTGAATGGAGATGAGGAATTAAATTTCTGGGTAACAGGAAAAGATTCTCCTCTTCCTTTAGGTGAGTTATAACATTCCAGCAGTAGATGAAAGAAACAGTAGCATTGCCATAAACCTTCAACATAAAATTGTGGATGAAAAAACAACTTAAAAATTAGAACTATGAAGTAGACCTTCAGCTGACTTTGATTGAAATGCAAAATGTCATTTCTTAAGAACAGCTATGCTTTTCTATCCTAGCTCCCTAATATTTCTTGCCTTCTGGCTTTCACGGAAAACATGACTTGGAGGTTTGTGCAGTCAGCTGAAAAACGTCCTGCTCCTTAACGGGGAGCATGAGCTTTTAAATCAACAGCAGAATACTGTGCAGTAAAAATTACTACTGTCCTAGTAAGGAGGACAAATTTGCCACAGGAGAGATGGTTTGCTTTTTGCTGAACCAAGGTGCAGCAAACAAGCCTCCCTCCCTGAAAAATTATCATCCAATCTGTTTTCACACAGCAGGTTTAAACTGGAGGTTTTAAGTGACCTCAGTGATAAGAAGAGAGTGAGTTCTGGGCGAGGAGCTTAAATCCTACATCAATAACTCATTTGGGCTTAGTAAATCCTAGAGAAAAAATATGTTCGGTCTCTAGAAGAAGTCAATTCAATTCGAACAGGCCTTATAACTGAACTTTTGATAAATATTTGATGGCGGTATGAAGCAGTTCTTTCTCCCATGACTGGAATAATTTCCGTGCAGTATCTCCAAATATTTAACTGACCTCTAGGTACACAGCAAGCCGACCCATTCTGTTACCCAGAACACATTTTGCAAGCTGTTTGTTTTGGAACTTTCACCAGCAAGGAACATTGCTTAAAGTAGACATGTGTTTACTGAGATGGTCTTATGAGCCAAATGGTTGTCTGGTAACAACTGAGCTAATTTGGGGGAAGAGGGGACTAAAATTGATAAGATCCTCTTCCTTTCTTGTTCTCCCTCTCTTTCTTCCTTTCCTTCCCTTCATCCGTAAATATTTATTGAGCACTTGCTATATGCCCAGCACTGTACTCTCTCCTGGAAAACTTTTGATGTTCAAATTCCCATTTGTTTTCTGGCTTGGCAAGGGATCGGGAAGTGCTAAGGCACATCTTGTTCTCCTGCCTGGAGACTCCTTCACTGTCTGCTGTCAAGGTCAGGAGACCTGGTCAGATGTCTCAGTGTCTGAAGAGGATCCCGGTGCTCTCCCAGGTGAGCTGGGTGTGACGCCAGGAAGATCTGCCCTCACCTAGAGGCTCAGGACACCTGACTTTCAGGTACCTAATGGGAAACATGACTCGAACTCACAACTTCCCAGTGTTGATACCAAAACTCAGAGGCAAGAAAAAATATTTATGGAAAGCTGCCTACTTTCTAGGCCATCTGCGCATTCCTCTAGAATCACTAAAACTCGGATCAAGATGGACTTCCACCATTCTCCCTCTCTCCACCACAGAATATATGCTATTAAAATACACATTAAGGGACAATTTAGCAAACATTCTCCCCACCATCATTTTAAAACACTTACTAGTGGGATGTTACTTCAGAACCATCCTCATCTTCATGAGGGCCTACTTGTTAGGGTTTGGGTTAGGGGCCCAGTGGAGCACCGAACTCCATCCTGACTCACACTGGCTTTTGAATATATTAATGAGGAAATGATTTGATTATATCTTGTGAATACTGAACACCGAACTTGTTTTCCTCTTTATTTTGGCTGCTGGAAATTACGGAACAGAAAATAGCAATAGTGGATGGACAGGTGGATTGAATCCTCACAATGACTCCTCTGAACTCCCATTTTTATTCCTCCTGTGCAGATGGAGAACGGGAAACACAGAGAGGTTACCACCTTGGGTAAGTGGCACAGCCAGGCTTCCCAGCCAGACTGTCCGACCGGGGGCCCACGGTCTTAACAACGCTGCCAACTTGCCTCTTCCACTGCGGAGATTCCTCCGAAGTGTTTAGGACCTTGCTGTTTGCATTTTAGGCATCACCCTTATCTTTGCTTCCATCTTATTTTTTCATGTTCCTTCCACTCTAGTCTATTCACTAACTTTAAAATATTATTGCATTGTGTTAATTATTGTAAACTTCACAAGAGAGACTTAAAGTATACATAATAATGCAGATGAATAGGTAAGCAGTTTTCCTTGACTTTCCTGCTGATAAAATGGTGTCAGGTGCATTGGATGATGAGTCTAATAGATCAATATTTAGCTCATGGAGAATGATAACCAAGATTTGTTGATGAATGGCTGTGCAACTAACCACCAGCCACATGGGTGACTGAAAATTCCCCTCGGATGCCTCAGTGCAAATGCAGACTTGTCTATCTCAGCTAAAGTCATCATCAGCTCTCCCACAAGGCCACTCTTATTCGCGACTCTCCTGCTTCTGTCAGTGGTTCCAAATCCCTTAAACTGGAAGGCTGAGGTTCAGATGGCACTCCATCCGATCCTCTGGCTCCCAACTCCATCTCCCACTGACAAGCTTTTCTCATTCACCTTTTCCTAGGATCACTGTCCACACTAAGACACTACTTGCCAGAAAGCTACAAGTTCACTAAGTAGCTGCCCAGGCTTTTGGGTTCAGCTCCAGGTTCTGCAACCAACAGCTGTGTGGCCAAGGCACTTAGGTTCTTGGAGCCTCAGCTTCCTCAGTTGGGAAATGGGACGATTACTCGCCTCACAAGGTGGCAGTTAAAGGGAAATGAATTGATACAGGCAGCACATTCTGCCGTGCTTAATAAATCACCCTCGTTACCCATCTGCTTTGAAGTGTTCAGTTTTCCTTAGCTGCGTGAGCTCCTTAGCTGAAGTTTCAGGACTCTGTGTAGCCTGCTTTCTGGAATCATCCTTCACATCGGCCGGTCTTCTAATTCACGTTCAGTTATCTCACTGGGGCACCCCAACCCCCAGCCATTCTGCATGACATAGGGCCTCAGTTCCTCCTCTTCATGCTGTTTCCTTTGACTAAAATGCCAGTTCCATTATCTCTGCCTGTCAGCATTTATCTGTTTGTCCTCAGGACTCTGACAGCGCTGGGTTTAAATCACTCACGTACGTTTGTGCGGCAGACTCAGCTCCCTAAATGGATGGGCAAGGACCAAGCCGCTGTCTCCGTGGGGGCTGCTGGTATCGGCCCTCAAGAAACATGTTGGCAAATAATTAAAATGATTATATTTATAATTTTTGTTTTGAAGGCTCCCCAATGTAGACGTTGGTGGAGACCCGAATTGTCGGCAGCCTGGTAGACCGTTTGGCAGTCCCAGTTGCCCCGCAGGGTTAGCAGGTGGGGGGCAGTTCACGGGAAAGCGAGTGGTCCCGGGCACACTGAGGAGACAGAGCGCAGCTGAGACCGAGGGCAGGGCCGCCCCGTCGTCAGGATGGCTCCGAGTCAGCGGATGCTGCCGAGAGAGACAGGAGCAGGGAGCCCTCAGGGAAGGGGAAAAGGACGGAAGCAGTGAGCAAGACAGCCCTTGGCAGGGATGTCTGCAGCGCCTGGGGGGCATTTTGCCTGGAGAACATGGTTCAGTTGCCAGCAAACCAACAGAAGAAACATCGACAATGTCATGCTGAAAACTGTGTGGATGATTTTGTTTCAGCCTCGGAATCAGGATCTATTTTTGACAGTTTGATTTTCATTTTCAATCTGTCTCCCCAGCTTGATATACATAAAGCTTGAAGTTTAAGTCATAGAAGGGGTGGCTACAGGAGGAGTGGCCTCTGATCACCTGACACTTGAGAAAATCAAGTTCGTTTGGACAAATTTTCCAGAATTATGGTTCTGGGATGCTAAACTTCTGGGAGAATATGGGAGAGGAACCATGGCACTTCGGCCTTACATTTGAAACAGCCTGCCACGGACTCCTAAGCTTACATTTCCAGAGATCCGAACCAAAATCCTGGGTTGGATTTCGGAAGCCGGCACATCCTAGCTGAGAGGCCCGGGGAAGTCATTCAAATGGTCTGTTTCCGCAGCACACCACAGCCCAGCCCTGCTCCCCACACTGGTTCCCCTCTCCTCCTGCACGCACGGCTGGGCCCCACTGCCCGGCCTTCCCGGACATTTCCTGGGCCCACCGACTTCCCCACCCCACCATGCAACTGCAACTGCTCTCCCTCCCTCCCTTTCCTGCAGCGATGTGCAGGGGGTCTGCTGGGGACTCTGAGGCCTGAGGAGAGCGAAGCCCGTATCCCTGAATGAATGCCCGGGAAGGCTCCCTCCCACCTCCCACCTGGATGGTGTGTGAGTGACAGGCTGTCGGTACAGGAGGACATTGAGATGGAGAAATTTGTTATAGGAGTCTCCTCCGCCTAACAGCAAAAACCACACAATCCACACACACACACACACACACACACATACCACAAGGACTTCAGTGCCCAGCAGAAGGCCTGAAACAGATGAAACTTTAATACATGATGAATGAAATAAATTTAACCACAAAATCATTTGATATCCTACACATAAACTTCCTGTATCAGGAGTTTATTCCCCTCCTTCCTTTCTCGGGGCCCACATTCTGAGAGTCACAGCATTCCCAAGTGGGTAAGTCACGGACACGGCGCCCTGATTGTACTACCTGGAAACAGATGGGACAGTTTGTGTTGTGAAGACGTGTTCGCTATTAGGGATAGGTGGCATCTCATCCACTTCTGCTGATATTTAAGAGAAAAATTATTAAAACACTTCATAAAGCTTCAATACAGACCTCATACGTCTACTATATCAGATTTAACACCACCTGCTTTCAAATCGTGTATCTTTGATTCAGTCTTTAAAAGTCTCAAATGAATTCAAGTAAGGCTTGTAATGGGGGAAAACAGCATTTGGGGGAGCAATGCCTAAACATCTCCTATTTTGTTTCCTGTGAGTTCTCAAGCAAAAGGGAAGAAGACTGTCCTCCCAATTTTATGTGTGGCTACGTGGAAGCCCTGAGAGGTTACTTCCCTGACTATTTCTTCTCCATTTTCCAGCCCCTTTGGGTCTTCTGTTGTTGTCCCCACTCCCCTTTGAGAAGAGGGGAGCTGCCGCAGCCGGGCTCCGGCCCCAGCCCTCCTCCACTCTGCTCCGCCTGATGTTGGCTCTGTCTTTTTATACAAACTGTCCTGCACTCCCGACACTTCGGAGGCTGCAGGGCCCTGCCCACCCTGGAGACCCCTTCACCAAGGTGGTTCTCTGCCCTGGCACTGGCTCAGCCGCAGGGCAGGCTGCAGTCCTGGGGGGTCATGGAGCCAGGAGGGACCCACACCCATTGTGGGAGAGCCTCAGACAAGCACCCTGGCTCCTTGCTCCCTGGAGAAGCCACTCCAAGGCACGTCTTACATGGTGTCCAGAGAGTCCCCTGTGGGGTTGCACTCCAGCTTCCCACAGTGAACCTGCTTGTTATCGTTGTTATTGCACACCTCTTTCTCTCTCCTCCCTCTCTTGTTTCACTTCTCCTCCAAATAAATCCCCTGCTCTCAAATCCTTATCCAAGGGTACTTTGGAGAAACCCAAACTCAGCCAGTGGGTGAACTGGTTGTTTTAGGAAGTACATGGAATCAAGGCCCGTGGCTTCCGATGGCTAGCACCCCCTGGGTAGTGTCCCCCATGATCATTTAGAGAAGCATTTCACTCTGCCTAACCTGAGAGGCATCCTGGAGGAAAATGCCAGTAAGAAGTTGCTTCATGCACTACTTTGGCCCCTTATCCTTTTCCTCAAATTAAGTATCCGCCACTGGTTTAGAGCTTGACAGCAACCTAAGGTGTCTGATGTCTTAAGTGTCTTTGAGATCCTCAGCAGATATAGCCAGGAAGAATTAAACACCTGCAGTTTCAGCTACCTGTTAATAGCGTGAAAGTGGGAGGAAACTTTTCTCTACTTATAGTACAACACTAGAGCGCTCGTATTTGTACAAAAGTACGTGGCATTGGCCTCGGGAAATTGCTTTCCATTTCAGCTGAGACCTGAACTGTTTTCTATTTACTGTTGGTTTCAATGTCCATTTCAGCTACTATGACTCGGCGGTGGCAGATCCCAGAGGGCCCCGTGGCTCCCTCTCTGGGGCACTGGGCTGTGACCCACTGGAGCTCCCAGACCCCACCCGCTCACCTGATGCCGTTTGTGCCGTCTACACATGCGTCCTTCCCAGCCTGTAAACTCTAGGGTGGCTACCGAGGGGCAGTCACAGCAAGTACCCAGCACGTGGCTCCTGAGGTAAGAGAGTGTCTGCTGGATGGGCGAGCAGCTACATAAAGCCCCACACAGCAGACATGGGGTGGTTACCCGGAGTTGGAGGATGTGGACAGGAGATGCCGTTGTTCATCGGTTGATCGGAGAGAGGGCTTGGCTTTGCTAATGCACCGGGTGAGATGGTGCAGGAATCCCACGGGCTGGTCTCATCCAGCTGGGAGCTTCAGAACAGGGGAAGGAGAGGATCTGGTCTGGGGGATGGAGGAGCAGAAAAGTGGAGAAATGCTGCTGCCAGCAGCAGGGGTTTCTCTGTGGGGCACAGGATGCGAGCAGGGAAATGTCAAGAGTTGGTGCCAAGAAGTTGGTGACAATCCCCAACCCAGAGACTCCAGCCCAGCATCCAAGCTGTCTGGATCAATAAGAAATAAAAAAACAGGACAACAGCACAAGTGCTTAAAAAAAGAGAAACGGGCATTAGTGCTCATACTTTGATGAAGAATAAAATCCCCCCTCCACCTCCTGCTTGTCTGCCCTTTTCCTCTTTCACTATTTGCTTTAGCCCCATGAGTTATTTTCTTTCCAAGTGTTGCTATCAGTGGATGTCAATTTATTTGAAATTCTGAGTAAGAGATGGAGATGTGCCTTATCATAGCAGAAAGATAATCAAAACATGGGTTTGAACTCAAGTTTGCAACCCTGTAATTAGCTTTGGCCTTGTTGAAGCTATTGGTAAAATTGGTCTGAGAAAGATCAAAACCATTTGCATGATTGCTAATACCAGAGATAATCCTATTACAGATTAGGGAATAGAGGATGGACTTCTTCTACTGATAGGGCCTGCAATGCCCCTTAGGTTGAGGCAGTAGGGAGTGGTGGGGACTGTGGTAAATTGGGGAGAATACGCCAAGTCCAGGTGGAGCAGCGGCTACCATGTTGTCACTGGGAAGGAAGATCAGGTAGATGATGTACCAATTCTTTAGGAGAAGCTGGATATTATAGTTTTTCACAGAAATGTCTTTAAAAAAAATTCTACAAGTCAAAGAAAACATATCTGTAACTGCAAGAAAGTTATCGCCACTCAAAAGTCTGAAGGACATGGATGGGGCAGTGGGGGCGGGGTGACCCTGTGGGGCTGAGGTCCTGAGGGTCGAGTGAAGGGGTGCTAAGGAGGGTAAGGTCCCTATTTCCACCAACAAACTCCTCTGTAGAGCATCACTCATCAGGGTCTGTATATTCTTGAAATTATGGGAAGTGGGGTAGAATGCAAGGCCAGGCTCAATTTAATATTTCATTTCTTGACAAATGCCTGCTTCTTTCACAAACTATAACCAATCCGTACACACAAGGCAACCGTTTAGCTGTGTTGTCTTTAAATTTAAAATTGGAACCCAGTGTAGCAAAACAAAGGAAGCACAAAAGCTCTACCCTCACTGGGCATTTATTTCCCCAACCGATAAGTCTGCTGCTACTCCAAGTAAAAAATGCCAAGACAATTACAAATAAAAGCTGAATTTCAAAAGGCTGTTCTCCAAATGACTTTGCTTCTTTTTTGGATTTTAGAAAAACACATTAATCCTGGGGAAACCCAATATATTTTGCAAAATGAATATTTTTGGTTGCCAAACTAAATATTTGGGTCAACAACAAATAGAAAGCATTGTGCTTAATAACTAGAGAAACAAAGTCTTAAAGCTGATTTCAGGCAGGCTACAGAGGCAAAAGTGGCAGTGATTTCTTAGAAAAATAATATCAGCATTTATATTTATCCAGCATGATATTTTCCCCCTAATCAAATGTAACAGAACTTCCTTTCAGAATACCTTCACTGTATTTCAAAATATTTTCAGGATGGCCTTATCAAGATTCTGAATTAATGCTCTAATTAAAAATAGCTCATACTGAGTGAAAATTCTTGGCCTGGGTATGATGACATAGCACATTTCATTCATGTCAAAAAGCACTAATATCTGTTCACTGGTCCCAATATGCAAAACAGCGTACAAACCACAAACTGTATTATTATCATCATTAGCAGCATTTTTATTACCTCTAGTGTCCCGGGATTCTATTAAGTATTTAAGGTGTTAAATGTAATTTTCACAACAGCCTTGTGAAATGGTTGTAATCGCCATTTTACATCTAAGGAGGCTGAAGTGCCGAAACATGAACTATTGTAGTAATAAATGAGCAATCTCATTTGAAGGTCCCACATTTTCAACGTTGCCAAGAAAATAAAACCTGTCATTTATTAACCAGGCGACTGGTACTAAGAAAGCTGTTCAAGGATGATTACGAAGGTAAGTGTTCTGGTTACGGCCGACGAGAGCAGAAGGCACAGGATGCCGTTCAAAGGGTGGGCTTGCAAGTTGGGATGGCAGCAGTGAGAAGTGAAAGGTGTAGACGGAAACGTGCAGCATGGTGAGGCACATGGTGGGTTTGGGGGTGCTGGTACAGGTGCAGGGTAAGGAGAGGAGAGTCGAGGCCACCCCAGAGGCTGCCGTGTACCCCAGCTCTAGCATATAACCTTGAGCAAGTTACCTAACTGCTCAGGTGCCTCAGTTTCTCCATCTGTCAAATGGGGACAGGGTACTACCACCTACCTCCTATTTGTAAACGCTCAGGAGGCATTTAGTAAGTATTTGAAAATGTTAGGGAACAAAAACCTAGAGTGTTTGCCTTGGGAGTAGCAGGTTTGTAAAACAGAGTGAAGGAAGCTAAACGCTGCCCAGAGAGGCAGTGTGGGCACATACCAGATCATGATTCATTTAACAAATGTGTGAGATCTCGTATGCACCAGGCACCCTGCCGGGGCTCTGGGGGGTACAACACAGGGCTTGGCGTCTGCTCTAACCTGGACGGTGAACATGACATGCACACATGCTTCCAGGAAAGCACACAGAGAGGAAAAGAAATAAGAACCAGACGCGATGGCAGATCCCACCTTGAGTTAGACCTTCATGTTTGTTCTTTGTGCATTTATACGATGAAAGAAAAAGGGGGAGCAGTTCTCTCCTGAGGTTCCTGGGGGCGGGGGCTCTGTCGGAGCAACCTGCCACCTCTCTGTCCCCTCTCTTCCTCCTTCCCACGGGAACAGGTGTGGTTCATCTGAGTGTTGGCTGTGGGAGAGGGAGCTGAGCATATGGGGCTCAGCCCTTCCTCTCTTCTGGGGGATCTGCCTGCCCACAGAGGGCTGTGTTATGGTAAGTTCTGTTCCCTCATGCTGAACTCAGCACAGAGAGCCCACTTTTCTGAGAGGAAAAAGTGCATAGTTTATAGATGCCATCAAAATTCCCAACAGGTTGCACAATGATATCTAGATACACACACATCCACTAAAACAAAACACAACAGAAAACTCTCACAAAACCCTAGTGATTAAAGATAACTCCATTTTGCCCAAACCACTTTTTCAGCCAAATTTCTCTGAGACCAACTTGTTTGTTGACCACATCGTTTTTACTCAAAAGACAGGCAGCCAGCCATTCCTTATGACTCTCCTTAAACAAACAGCCCTAATCTTCCACTATTTTTGTATATTTATCTGGCATCAAGCAACTACCGACTGGTTTTTCCTTGCCCTGTTCGCTGGAGGAAGTTCTGTGAACAGACTCTCAGACCCCTGGAAGCTCCGGAATCCCCCCTTTCACTCCCTGAGCAGTAGGTTGTGCACCCAGTTCAGTTTAGGGTCAGCGAATGGCTGTTCTGCCCCCAGGGATGGGCCGTGGGGGGCCCCGGTGTGGCCGACATGTCCGTACCTGGGCGTGCTCCTGGCTGGGCACGGCGCTCAGACCCGTGGCCGCCATGTACGTGCTGCCGATGGTCTTGATTTTCTCAACGCCACTGAACTTGGGCTTGGACAACAGCTGCGAAGCAATGACACGCATTCAGTTACTCAGACGGATGCCAACCCGAAGCCGGGCGCTTTAGAGACACCCTCGCATGTTGGTCATAGTGACCTGTTTCGCCTGCTGCTTACTGTACCCTTGGACCCTGGCTCTGTGAACAGAGAGAGCTCCATGCATTCCATAGAGGTGTCCTTGGAAGGATACGGTCTAATGATGTACCCCCAATTAACACGGATTACCTTTCCAACGTGGCAGCGAAGGAACCAGGCGGTATTACGCTGCGAGTAGTAATGGATTCCAGCACATCTCCTGACTCTGGGTTTCACTGAAACTAGGTCAGAGCGATTTAGCGCTGGGAACTGACTTTTGACCTCCGACAGCTTGAGGTGGAGGGGATAAAGGTGTTCCTACTCCACTATCCCCAATCCAATATTTAGGCCTTGGGGATGGGCTGGAGGAAAGGTAAAAAATAAGAGCATGAAGTGTGTGGAAGCAGTGAGGAAGGCAAGTGACGGAAACTCGGGAAGGTTCTGTATCTGCTCAGAGGGGCAGGGCTCAAATTAATGTCGCTGACAAGAGATCTTGGCATTTTCTTGCCCTTTTTTTGCTACTCCTGCTTTTGGAGGAGATTCTTTCAGGATTTCAAGTCAGAAAATTTAAGATACATGGAAAAAAAGCCCCATATCACATATCCATGAGTGAGTCCAGCCTGAGAGAGGACTGTCACACTCCCACTTGGGAAACGCTTATTTTGCTGGGAGCGAGTGCCACTGATTCTCACTGTGTGCTTGATGTAGCACGGAAGGCACTGGCTTTGTCTTGCTTCACCATGATTTTCTATATTCACTCTCATGGGGACGATGGTGCTGGTAGAGAAACATGTATGTCCCATGAGTGTCTTATTCAAAAGGCCGCCTGGGACAATCCTATTACATAATTTCATCCCTGTATTTCAGAGTTCCATGAAGCATGAGGAACACATATTCATGGAGGTCAATTTTCCTATATTTGTACAATGATGATAAGAATGGTGTAGCTGCCAATAGCCTTAAAACCAGAAGTGCATTTGTTCTTACCAGAAGACAAAATACATCCTTCTCCATGTAGACAGAATATTGAAAGTTGAAAATTAACACCTATTTCAGATTCTAAAACATAATTTTTGTCCCTTCCAACAAATGCTGGATGCTCCTCCATACATATTGCTTTCTCGGTGACAAAGACTGTTATCCATGCACAGTGCATGCTGGCTTCTGACACAGAACTTGAACTATGCCCAGACACGCTGATCATCTACTATAATAAACGTATTCATTATTTTTTATATATAAAGGGATAGAAAAACATTTTCCCTGGAGTTCAAGCCTTTCTAGAAAATCCACAAGCATAATGGTTATATATTTTATTTATTTAATGAATTTGGTAGCTGTTCCTACCAGTCTTAAATAAAATATATTTTACTTTCCCAAATTAGTCAGGGACCTAAACAGAGCAAAAGGCTCCGATGCCAGCCACCAGAATTAGGCCAAAGGGCAAGTTTTAAGATACGTGACATCAAACCAACTTCAACTGTGTGGCCCCAGAAATCCTAAGGTGTGGGATGGGCCTGCCCCTGCCTTTCCCGGAGCTCTCAGGACCTACATCGTCAAAGTCGGCAATGATCTCGTTCAGGAGCCGGAGGCACTCCAGGCCCTCCTTGTTCACGTCGGATTCCGTGTAAAACTCCTTGAAATCCGGGATGGAGGCAAACATGACACAGACACAGTCATAGGACTGATGATATAACTCCTGGAGAAAAGGAAGGGCTGAGTGTTAGAAAACCTTTCAAACAAAACACTCTAAACACACTGTTTCTTTACACTAGGATTTGTAAAGAAGTCGCCCCAGAAATGCACTCCAACACTGCCCGCCTGGTGCCGGGTTGTTCCACACGCTGGCAATTGATGCAGGTGAGTTCCTAATGGGCCTGATAAGGCTCAGAATCCTTCTCAACACCGTTGCTCCCAGGGGTCATGCCAGCTAATACGAGGTGGCCTTCAAGTTAAACCTCTTCGTCATCTCTGCTTTAGACATTTATGGGAGACTGCAGACTTCTGGTTTAGGTAAGAGTTTCTTTAAAAACAGTGACTTCCTAAACTGCTCTATTGTTCTAAAATACTTTGTTTTGGTTCCATTCTTAGATTGGGGTCTTCATGGAATTTCTTCTTCAGTATCTCTTGAAGGCGGTGAAACTCCTCAAATTACTCCTTTAATTAAAGCAGAAAGAATCAATGAAACTCCCCAGGCTACTTCTTCATATTGCACCAGACACCAATAGTATTTATTCTGGATTCCTTTTGTTTTTTAAATACAAAGAGGCTCATAGTCCTTCATCCATAGACATGTGAAATTATAATGTTTTATACACACGTTTCAAGGTGTTTCCGTAATTTTCCCAACACAGAGTGAGACCCTAGAATTGGGCTATTAAATGTTGGCAGGTGAGTGTGTGGGGGTGGGGGTTCCTGATGGGTTCTGGGGTGGGATGGGCCAGGTGCCACTGTGGGCACAGGGCAGCCTGGGAACTTCCCCTCTCTCCACCAGAAGTGTGGGAGAGTTCTGTTAGCCACGCCGGCTGCCCTTTGAGGGGAGGAAGCACGCTCTGTGGGGTCCCCAGATGAATCCCTAGGCTGAGGGTGAAGCACTAACCTAGAACCACAGCTCCAACATCCGGTGCCTCTCCAAGGAACTGTTCTTTCCTCAGTGAGGTCTCACAACAAACAACTCAGGGCCATGGTAGTCTGACTGAAGGTCATCAGAGCTCTGTTCTCAGGACTAAATACCCTAATGACTCCACCATCACCTTACAATCTTCACAGAATACATGAAAAGTAGAATCAAACTTCTGCTGTTCTACTCTGCTCTCAGAGCAGTTGAGCTAGCAGATCTGCACCCACCCTCTCTGCCGAGTTGTTTTGAGTACGTTCATATCCTAGGTAGATCACCCTGTGGCATGTGTGACTGCCAAGGGGTTTCCAGGAATGCCAACTACAGCCAGGGATTCAGGGTAAGGGGAGAGAGAACCTTCTAGGAGCCCATTCTAGGTAAAAATGCCAGTTTTATAAAAGTAGCATAAACTTCACTCCCTGCCCCACTCTAAAGGAAAATAAGTATACCTAGCAAAGCCAGGACAGGTTTTCTGTGCTCTGTATTTCTTCCTTGTCAGCTACGATCAGGCAGAACAATCCCTCTAGGAAATGACGATGATGACAAGAATAAACACAATAATACCTGGCAATTACTGGGGGTCCGCTACATGACAGGACAGGCACCACTCATGCCCAACTACCATCCTGTGAGGCTGGCAGAATTATTTTCATTCTATGGGTGAGGAAATAAGGGTGCAGAGAGGTTACATGACTTGCCCAAAGTTGCAGTTACCAAGTTTGACATAGAGTCCACACCTGTAACCACCTTACTTTATGCTTTATCCTGTGCCTCCTGGATGACTACGGGTTGTGCTGCCTGGATTTTCGGGTCATCCCTTGCAGGTCATGTCACTTTACCTTTTTTGTCATTTTCCTGGAGTCTTGAAGGGTGCCTGGGAGTGGGAGGCAACGAAATGCAAGACTGAACTGACAGGCAGTTTGGATGTAAGGGTCTATTTTGACTGCATTAGTTTGGAGTCAAATAAAAGAACTCCAGGTCAACACTCTTGCACTGCCTTCTGAATGCTTGCCAGAACATCCCAGGTTCTTACAGATGGAAGGGGTCTGATGCGTCATCTCATTCTGTACTTAAACAGGAACACATAGGAAAATCACCAGTGGGGCTTTCAAAAAGGCAGATGCCTGAGCCTCCTTCTCACCAACTGAACTTCATCTCCTAGGACATGTTCCAAGCAAGTGCATCTTTATGAAAAGCTCCATGGGTTATTCTGCTGTGCAGACTTGATTAAGAATCATGGACTATATAAGGAAACAAACTCAGGATGGTTGGTAGACTGACCAAGGCTCTTGTGTGCAAGGATTAATCTCTGGAGTCCTAGCCTGGCTTTCTCTGCAGGCCATGACTGCACTGGGGTGCCTGGATTGCAACCTGCTCCTCTGATGTCTTTAAGAGAGTGGTCACTTGGAACATCCGGGGAAATGCCAAGGATGAGCTCGGAGCATGGGTTCCCCAGTCCTGGGATTTCCTGAGGGTGGTGTGGTTTACAGCTTCCAAAAAGATTACAACTATTTGATAACCAGAGATACTTCTGTATGTCACAAATACCCTGGAGCCAATCAAACTTGCAGAGCTTAGAACTATACCCTAAACTCATGGGTCTTGGGTTGGACTTGGGGCCAACAGGCTCTTACGCTGATTGGTAGAGCACCTGAGCTTGTCTTGTACTTCCAGAGTATTTGGGGACAAGGGTAGGGCAGATGGGAAGGCCTTGAGGAGACCCTGGAGTACAGGGTCTCAAATGGGTGACCCTTGCCCAGTAGGCAGCTACCTAAAAGCATCACTGAGTTTTAGAATTGGATGTGAACTTAGAAGTCATTTAACATTCATTCATATGTAACTGCTATGCTAAACAAGCCCAAGAAATGGAAAATAGTCATAAGGCAACTATATTTTTGTGTCCACCATCCCTTTTAGCTTATTGAGCCAGACTGGTTTTTCCCATAGCAATGGTGAACATGGGACAATGCTATGACACTTCTTGTCACTTTTGGGAAATACAAGATCCTCTCACTAATAACTAAAACACCCAGTCCAATCAATAGTCAAAACTCTAAACCTGGCTGATCTCTCCCCTTCCCCAGATGAGACGTTTGCAGGGTGGGTAAGGGGCAAGATTGTCTTCTCCTTTCTCTCTCTACTTTGTGCTTCTACTTGGACTTCTCCAACTTGCTAACCATGTTTTCTGAGCCATCCAGGGTTGGAAACCAGGGAAGGAAAGAGGAAAGGCACACAGGAAAGTTTTACATTAAGTACACAATCCTACCTGGGTATTTAATACTGGCTTTTCTCCTGTAGGTATTTTCATGGGGTTTTTGGACTACCCTGCCACTCCCTCTATCACCAGCCAGTCTCAGCTAAATTTCCCTTGACATGCACTCACCTCCTGCTTATTAATAATCCCTCAGCCCCTGGTTATACGACAATACTTCCAGATTCTCTCTGCTGGCATCTGTTCACCACTGTAGGTAGCTTTTTAAAAAATAGGATCTAAAATAATCCCAAGCCAATTCTCCTTCTCTTGCTGGGTCCATGAGAAACACTCACACACCCTCTGTCCTCCAAAACCTTGACATCCAGTTACCTCCCAAACAGAGTTCTCAACTCTGTTGGCTCAGATGCTTCCATCATCCCTTTGCCCATCACATTTCCCAAGTGTGAGGCCCGCATGTTAGCTGAGCAGTTCTGGTTTGTTCACTGGGCTAGTGGTGAGGGCAGGATCCCCCACCCTGTCCTTTGGGAGAGGAATCACTTCTTGCCACAAACCCTCTTCCAACTTCCAGTCTCCTGACTGATTCATATCTTCCATTATCTTCCATGTGGGTGGAGGGTATGGGTTGTGTAAGCCTGGCCTTTGTGAATTCTGCACTGTTTGGCACCTCCTTTGGAATATGACTGATACTGTCTTGGGGTCACAGGTAGAATTCCCCTTAACATCCTGTTATACACATATACATGTTGAAGGTCTACTGTGTGCTAGGCTTGATATCAGGGGTCAGGGATACAGAGATGAACAGCCAAAGCCCTGCCCTCAAGGAGCTTGGAGTCTGGTTGGAGAGATGAACAAGTAAAGAGAACATAAAATCCACGTGCAATCAACCTGCTTCTATTCAGGTGTGGAGCATGCCTGGGAGAGTCTTCCCAAGCTGGAGGGGGCTTGGGATGTCCTAGAAAAGGCACAGAACAGCCACTAATGTTTGGGTTTCCAAACTTCCAGGCCAGTGCTCCCCCTTCCCAATTCAGGCTGTAGTAAAGAGGCACTCCCAAACTCTCGTATCTTCCCCCAGTTGATCTATGTATTGACATTTGTCACTTTGCACCCCCTCCACAGTCAGTTAATACTGAATTTATTCACTAATCTAGACTCAGGGAGTCAAATAATTTTTAAAAATACATAAAAGCAACTTTTGAAGCAACAGAAGCCTTCAAACCTGACTGACACTGTTGAATAATCTGCTCCATCAATAGGCTCCAGTTAGAGATCCCTTAAGGTGAGCTGAACAGGGAGACGCTGTTTGCCAGTGATGTGAATGTCTCCCATGTCCGTAGGGATGACTGTGGCTGGTTTTGATCAAGCCTGGCTCTCTCTGAACGAGGCTGCCTGGCTCCACATCGCACAAAATCCTTACCACCTGGGGATTTGGCGAAGGTGCTATTTGATGACAAAATGGGGTCTTTCAACACTGACAAAAACTAGTTTGGGTGACTGTTCAAGGGGCCTCTCAGAAATGTTCTTGTCACAGTTCAACAGCTTGGAGATGGACCTCATGAAACAGACCGAGTCATGTCTGGTGGACAGAACTCGCTCCCCGTGCAGAACAGCTAGTGGAGAAGGCTGTGGAAGTTTTCAGACAAGCGCCCTGGGGGAAGACAGAAGGGGAAGGAGAGGCGCTGGGGACCTAGGATGGGACCAGCAGCCAGTCCTCCCTCCACATGTGCTGCTCACAGGCAGGCTCAACCTCTGCTCATCAAAAATTGTGGAACTCATCGCTACTGTGGTCAAACCATTCTTTACTCCCCCTCTCCGAAGGGAGTCACTTCCTTTGTGCATCAGTCCCGTGGGCAGGAGTATAACCCTGACCTGTCTGAAGGCTCTCCGTTGATTAGGTCATGGCGTGAGTCCTCTGCGGCTTTCTTAAGGTTTGTTCCTGAAAACCAGGGAACCAAGGCTATTTGAAGCATCACCCTACTCATCGATAAAGAGAACAGAAGCTGCTTCCCTGATTTCTCCCAGACCCCAATTTATTGGTTTTGATTTGGGGAGACTGCTCATCCCTCATAGAAGGGGCCAACCCAGCCCCTATCTGTCCTCTCGCTATTTGTGTGTGAATATTTCTCTCCTAAAGTCAGTAGCCGTCTATGCGTAAGCTAATCTCTTGGAGGGACATAAAATTTGATGACAAACCTATCTATCTGTCTATCTATCAGCTATCTATCTATCTATCTAGGCTTGTTTGTCTTCGTCAAGGTCGCGTTTCCCATAGATTATTTCTAGAAGATCCCCGTAACTGCAGTGCCCAAATCTTTCTGGGTGCATCACAAGTTCATTCCAAATGGAATAGTGTGATGAGTGCTAAAGCAGCATTTCCAACGGGATTGAAAAGATTGCTCCCCACCCAGCCACGCTCTAAAAATAACCTGCAACCCTGCATTCAGAATCGGGGGGCTAAATCGCGACACCTCACTGTCCAGCCCACCACCGAGAAAGAGCTGGGAAGGGGACATTGCCTGGAACCCCTTCCTGAATGTTGCTTTTTCCAGTGCCAGACACTGGAGCAAAGTAACTACAGGAGTTTCATTCTCCACTTTATTTGGTCCCTAAAAGGGCAGGGGATAGAAGCCTTCCTTGGCGGGTATTGATAAATTCCCCAGGGACAGGGATTCTCAAATTGTGCATTAGTGTGGGAGATCTGCTTAAAGAGATACCTAAAATTCACCCTGTATGCCAGGCTCTGTTCAAGAAGCTTTACACTAATGATTTCTTTTAAAACTCTTAATAGTCCCTGAGAGATCTGAGGTCTAAGGGCTCACTGCTGAGGAGTGCTGAGGCTGGGACAGGAGCTTTGCTGTCCCAGGCTGAGTGAGGCTCCAGGGGTCCTCCACTCGCGAGCACAGGGACCCACTTGGGCATTGGTTTCAGCCATGCTCTGCCATGCCCTGTCCGGAATTCGCTGGTAATGTCCCCTCTCCAGGTTTGCTTGGGAATGCGGTGGGCAGGCCACAGCCTGCAGCTTTCATGCCCTGGATAGAATTCTGGACAGTGTGGAGGTGTTAGGGAAGGAGGGAGCTGAGGCAGGGGCCTCTGTTTGGTCCTGGCATTGCAGAGGTGTCAGGCCCAATCACTGTCTAGCTGCGAAAGGCTAACCCATGTCATCCCCTTCTGAACGTAACGGCAAGGCTAGGATGATACATCATTAGGGCAAAGAAATAGATTCTTCTGTCCAGGTACAAAGTCAAACAAGGACAGGAAGTTCTGATTGCTCCAGGAGAAGTTCCGCAGCCAGTTCTCTTAGGGGAGGCAGAAGGGCAGAGATTTGCTGTGGTTTATACAATCAAATGGCCCTCTCTACAGTAGCCTTATTACATGTTTTGTGTGGGGAAAAAAAAATACCCGTTACAGAGCTGCACTGTCAGGGCTCTGAGAGGAAACTGGCAGGTTAGTGATTTTTCCCTCTTGTTCAGACTTTTTCTGGTGGTTCTGGTTTGCACTCTGTACTTCTTTATGAGCATCATAGCTAACAGACTTTCTTACACTAAATGTCTGATCTTTAGCAACTGGATATCAAAACTGCCCTGGCAATTGGGCAGAATCTTTAAGGAGGTAGCCTCGGGCTGCTCTGAATTTAGTGTTCTCTAGAGGATCCTTTTAATTTCTTAGTCCCCAAGTATTATGGTGGGTGCTTGAAAAGCCCCCTCCCCCAAATATTCACCCTACCCCCCCAATTGTCAGTAAAACATGGAAAGTTACAGCCAAGGGGAGTTCTGCCTTGTTTAACGAAAGATAGAGAAACTCACAGCACACAATTCAAAGATTGTGTCGTTGATCTGATGTCCCCGATTTAAAATTCAGCACCTGTCATTCCACCCTCCCGAGCTCTCTCAGGCCAGCGGCCAAACGGCGCAAATCTAGTGATGTTCGGGGATTGCAGGACTCTTAGCAAAAACCAAAGCCCTATAAATACAGCTATTATGGAACATAAGGCCATTTCTGCCAGTGAGAATTTGAAAAGGTCTGGATACAGAGCTGTTATTTGTTTTCCTACAGAGATGTATGTTGGTATCGTGCAGGCTTATAGTCGGGGGCCCCATGTTTCCCGATGGAGGGAATAAGGTGTCTTCGTGAGCCACAGCTGTGAGCACCTGCCGGGGGGAGTTATTTTGATGCTTCGAGGTGGGTCCATACATACACATGGGGATAACATGGCCTTGGATAAGGCCCCAAGGGGGACATCTCCTTTATATGACAAAGGAGGAAACAAGGCACAGACATGGCTTCACCCAAAGATGCCAACCTCCACTTGGTCACTGGAAAGATTCCAAGCCTCCCACACAGCCAAGCAGAGCCAAAGCCAGGGCTCAGCCCCCTCTCCTGACCCTCAGCTCAGGGCTTCGGTTCTGGGGGTCCCTGTACCCCCTGAGGCCATCCTGGGTGGGGAGGGCTGCAGGAGACACTGTGGGTAACTGCCAGGTGAATTTCAGTAGAAGCAGAGAATCTTGTGGAATGGGCTTCTTCTCTTTCTTTAGGAGAATATTGTGCAGAATATGTTTTAATCAAATAGCACTAATTAGGGGACTGGAGGGGCACGTCTCCCCTCGGTGCAGGTGGTATGAGGATGATGTAGGACCACCCAGTCAGTGCACGAGCCCACACGAGGTGCCAGCAGGAGTGAGTCTGCCCATGTGTGCTGCCTGTGTGGCCTGGGGCCTCTGCTACCTCCTCTGCCAAATGCCCACCTCGCCTGGGGGGATGTTCAGTGTGGCGATTATATCAACTTCTCATGCTCTACCTGGTGCAACTGCAAAGGAAGGCACAACCAATGCCTTTTTACGAATGGGGAGACTGAGGCACAGATGGGGGAAGTACCTGGCTTGAGTTCACACAAATAGAAAACGTTCAAACTGAGAATCAAGCCTGAGTTGTCTAGTCCCAAGTTTTATTCTCTTTCCACGCCAACCACCCTCCCTTTCCTTCTTTCCAAAGGGGAAGTTATGTTCAAATGCTGGCTTAGAATAAGTCAAGCAAATGAGAAAGAATAGAGAGGATCCCCTCATTCTAGCGGTCTGGCCCAGGAAGGCTGTCATGTGGGACAATGAAGGTCCGTAAGTCCCACAAGGCTGAACCCTGAGCCCAGCCAGACCACCTTGAGACCATTCGAAAGCTTCTTGGCTTCAGGATGGCTTTCCTCCAATCTCCATCCAGGAGGGGTGCGCCTCTTCGCTCCCCCAAACTTGTCCCCCGCTCCAGTCCCACTTGACCCAGTGGGCTCTTTTCAGATCTAGAACCAGGCACTCTCCTGCGGCCTGTTCAAAAGTAGCTCCTTGGAGCCTGGAATGTTCTCTCTCTCCCTCTTCAACCCCCATCCCAGCTAATTGCTACCATTTCCTTTCCAGGTTCAGAAGTCGCTTCCTCACGAGGGCTTTCTGGGCTCCCACATTTATTCTCCCAGTGCCCTCAGGACCACAGGCTCCCCCTCCCTGAGGCTGGGAGCCCCAGAAGGCAGGGCTGCCTCTGCCTTGTGCATCTCTGTCTCCAGGGCCCAGTACCAGCTTGGCCACAAGGCAGAGGCAAAATTATGGATGTGCTGAAGTTAAAACCTGAATTCACAGTTAGACATGTTGATGTAAAGAAACTCCTGCATTGCTAATGAAAACAGATGGTTCCTGCTTAGAAGATGTCATGATTTCAAGACCTGTGACCAATAGGTAAATAGGCTGCTGAATATCCTTCTGCATTAAGAAAGCACTAGGGCAAAGAAAAAGTGCGCAGTTGTATTCAGGCAGACTTGCTGGGGGCCGCTGGATGGGGCAGCGGGCTCTTGAGCTTCCTGCAAGATGAGGATGCTAATGTCTAGCTTCCCACCTACCACCCAGCATTTCTTTCTTAATGTCAGCTTTAAATATGCTACCAAAATACTCTTGTCCAACGCCTTCTCCCCTGAAGATGCTGTGTGCTCCAGTAGCATCAAGGTTTGGTTTATCCATGAATGAATGTATCTATCGACAGGCCCCTCTGCTTCCTTCCCCTATCTGTCATTTCCAATCTTCACTGAACATGTCCTAAAGGCAGTGATTGCTCCTTTTCCATCTCTGAAATGCCACAGGACTTAGAACAGGCCTTGGCAAGTAGTGGGTGCTCAAAAAACAATTCCTGTTTCTTAAGTAAATGAACTCCAATCTGAGATGCTTCTGCTTACACTTGCAGTTCAATGATACTACAGCGATTTCATAACATCTCAGTTTGTGAGCCATTTTAAAATCTAAATGGCATCCCAGTCTTTCAATTCTAGTTAAACATCCATTCCTTTAAATTTTCCAAAGAGGTCTCATTTCCATCCATTTGAGCCTTTGATCTGCTCCTAGCTCCTTCCTTGCTCATTTGGAATTCTGAGATCCTCTGCAGGCAGGTGAGAGCAGTAAGACAACAGGTGTGTGAAACGAACAGCTTAGTTACCTGGCCCTTGACTTGGGCCCCCATGGCATGCTGCTGTGGATGACAGCCTTGCACACCAGGAAGGAGGGTGGTGACCACTTTCAAGCAGGTCTGAGACCACAGGGCCTCACGGGGCACATTCAGAGTTTTACATGTTTTGGGAAGAACATTTAGGTGTAATGATTCATTGACAGCATTTAGGACTGAATCAGTTCCATGGGATGACTTCTAGGCAATCTACCTCACGATCTCCACTGATGTCCACGCGACCAACCCAAAGTCTCTTGAAAACAGAACAATTCCTGCCCATCTGGGACATTGACTCACACTTGGGTATGTGACACCCACAGGCCTCCCGGCCCCCCACCTGACCTCGTTCTTGAGGCTCCTGGCCAGGAAGTGTTCGGCCACGTGAGCGGGCAGCACGTTCTCCAGCAGCACGCGGTTGAGGTTCTCCATGGTCTCTATCTCCTCCCGCTCTTTTTTGAACTTGTTCTTCCACAAGAAGTCTAACCTACAGTAATATTCATTCTGTTACAAGAGGACACAGAGGTAAAGACACAGTAGGCATCTCGTCCTGCCAGAGTGGAGGTTTTAAAGAGAAAAAAACAACACAAAGAATGAAACAAAACCAAAGCAGAGAGCCCACGAACAGCATCACCCTCCCCGTGAAGCCCTCTGGCTCACCCCAAATGCCCTTTCTCAGCCTCTAACATTTGTTTGAACAAACAAGTTAAGGAAAGGACGGTGTCAGGAACAGGGCAGAGAGCTACATTGGAAGCCTGAAAGTAAAAAAGACATTAAAGCTTCTTGCCCAGCCATGCTGCCGAAAGATGGTTCAAATTCCTTTTTGAGAGGAGGCACAGTAGGATAGAAATAATGAAAAATGAAAAATGCATTAGTGGAGACAGTGTATTGTTTAATGATTTCCATTTCAAAAATAACAGTTTATATTGGGGCATTGGCTTTAAAATTTGTATATCAGTTTTACCCCACTGAAATTACATTATTATATGTTCACTATAAAATGCTCACTTTTACATTTGGGATTGCATAGTACTGAAAGAAGATGCCATTATACTTAAGACAAAATTAAATTTGATATCATTGAATTAAGATAGTGCTGCTAGTAAAAATATCTTGCTTCATGCTTTGTAATGCATTAACATTTTATTTCTAAGCAGTTTTTATTAACATTGTTGAAATTCAGAGGCTCATTTATTGACAAAGGGTCTTTTTGATCTTAGCATCATTTTGTGCCTCCTATGACATAAATAATTTAATATAATGAAATATCCTTGAATGAATCTTCCTTTAGCAGAAGGGTCTAGGAGAGAGGGTGTATTTCAGCACAGATAGTAGCTTGTTTGACAAACAAATGCAAAGATGAGCTAAATGAAGGATTATTGTTTGTTTTGATGGTTTGACTAATTCTATCAATGGCAATAAAAATAAGAGAAAACACAGACAGGTAACAGCTTCTCATGCACAAATAGGAAATTTTAAAAATCCACATTTTGAAACCTAACAGAATAATGATTATTTATCAAATAGGTTTGACTTAATCTATACATGACACATTCAAAAAATATTCCTCCTCTTCTGGTATGGCATTAATTTTTACCTCACATAGCAAACTATTTTCCAAAAGGACTGCAAAAATAGATGTCTTAAAACTTTGGTTACATTAAGAGTTTTACATTAAAACAAAAACATAAAAACAAAAGTTTCCACACTCTGAACTAATAGAAATCATGATATCCATTGACTATAAAAGGCATGTTAGCTGGAAACTAGATTTAGTTGGATTTCTTTTTTTTCCCTCCCTTCTTTCCTTCCTTCCTTCCTTCCTTTTTCTTTCTTTCTTTTTTTTTGATAAACTAATGTTGTGGTTGTTTTTGAACCAAAATGACAGAAGCAATCACTGGTGGCGACATTGTAGAGACACGGGTGTATCCTCAATTAGACAAAAATCAAAATTGAGATGAAGCCAACTCTGAGAAATCAGTTATGGTAGCAAGCCCAATCCAGGTAAATCTTAAAAGATATCCGCATACCAAAAATATATGGACTAAACTAAGACATTCCTGAGGCTTTCTGAGTGGCTGCTGTTTCATCACAGGTAAGCATTCTGTATTCCTCCTAATAAGATGAATCAGAATATTCTGGAACCAGCTACATTAGACTGAAAGTGACATTTTGCCAATTCTTTCCTGTCACCTTCCCAAGCTATGCAGTCTGCTGTAGAATTCCAGTGTTTACACACAAGCGGCTGCTAGGCTACATTAGAAACTCATGTGGACGGACTCAAAAGGAAGACAAATATTTTCATACCAAATCAGTGCACAGATTTGCAGAGAACTGATGTTTTTGTTAAACAGGTTTTCATGTGGATAACATATTTTCATATACTTTCTCCCAATTCTATGATCTGTTTGTTAGTATTTTTGTAAAATATCTGATTCCAAACTCCTCTTTTGGAAAGTGCAACTACTCTTTTTCAAAACAAAGTCCCAGTGTGCACACTTCTGGAAGCATTCAAAAGAAGGGTGTTATATGTCACTTTATGAGTTCAGTCTCTTATTGATAGCTCAGGAGCAAAGTTACCAAAAAGACTTAAGAAAGTAAACAAGTGTCCAAAGAGCTGAGCCGGGGGGACAGGGGCCTGCAGGCAGCCAGTCGAGCTTATCAAGTCACGACCAGATCCTGGAAGAGAGCAGCCAGGCAGCAGATCCTGAAGACCTCTGCCTTCCGACGGAGAAGGAAAGAAACTTAGGTGGAAAGTGTTAGAAACAATGCTTTGAAAAGCAATCGAGTCCAAGAGGACCTTATGAGAGAGGACTCGGGAGTTATTTTACTTGTCTTTAAGAATGGGAGAGAAAGGCTAAGGAAGGCAGAGCCGTTTTTCATTTTGGACTGTGCAGTGTGTGTGATGCTGGGATCCATGAGAAAAGCCATTTTGCCTCCACTGTAGCTACTGGGTCGCAGCACTGTTGGTGGCTGGGACTCAGTGCAGCACAGCCTGTGACCAACAATCGCCTCATCACCTGGGACAGGAAATCTTTTGCCTCCTCTACCCCCTGTCTTTTTTCCCTCCTGTTGTTTGGATGACCCTTAGTTTATGGGTCCATTTCTAGACTCCTCCTCATTTTATACTGGTTTTCTTCTCTTGGGCATCTAGCCCGGGCCCCATGCAGTATCATCAGAGGTAGTGTGGTTTTGCTCTTTTCTCTTGAGCCTCCTCTAAAGTCTCCAAATCCAGCCCATCACGTTGAAGCTCCCCATCACCTCGAGCCCTGCCTCGCACACTGTGCATTCATCACATGGCCAGCCAGTAGGCAGATTCTCTGTGGGATGTCTCCTCAAGTCCTCGGGGACCCAGATCTCGTTCTGAGATGAAGGATTTGCTGTTCATTAACTCTATCAATGACAGCAGGGAGAGCAGGAACAGCCTGGAAGAGTCGTCCAGGCAGAACCTCCGAGCCCTGTCTCCAACCCCACCGATGGTCACAGATTGGACATCCAGCTCCGCCTTCAGGGTCGTCTCCTGCTTTGTCTAGTTCTGAAAATCACCTGGGGAATGGGGATGCCTGACCTCTTCCTACGTGAGCAGAAGCAGTTGCTGGGCCAGGCAGTGGGCAGCACGTGATACTGCTCATTCTCGGATTCTAAATCCTCACACAAAATGACTTCAGCCTCAATTCCATCTCACTTGGTCTGCCACCTGGTTCCATCCCTTGAATGTACTCCCCCCGAATACGGATCCTCCATGGAAACGTGCTGCTGTTCAACTCTTGTGAAACACAGGAGAGCCTCCTTTTGCAAAAGAGGCCCCAGAGTTGGCTAATGTTTCTCCCATAAACTAGGCTTCAGGTACAGACAGTACCACCCTAGCTTCTACATGGGAGATGTGTTATGTTTCCAATCAGGTTCCTTAGTCACCTGGGCAATATTTAGTATACTAATGTGCTCAGAAAGGAAGCACATCCCCATCACTAAAAAAAAAAAAAAACGGTGGTGAGACAGGGTAGCCATTAGGACAAAAAAACAAAAATAAGTTGCAAAATGTCTCTTCTATCATTTAGAAAATAATCAGAAAAAAAATAACTCTGAGGCTGTGAATACTTACAGCACTTGAAAACCTCATTACAAATCCTGGGCGTTGTTTGCAATATACTTGTATTTCTGGAAGGGTGCACAGAAGCACTTTATCACAGACTTCAACGTTCGTCTTAGCTCAGATACACTGATGAGATTTGGGACATAGTAAAAGCACTCATTTGATTTTGGACTGAAGGTCAGCCTCCTGGCTCATCTTGGTATTTTCCCACAGGGCCTCTCACAGATCAGGGGATGAACTGCTGGTTGTTAAAGGATGGCTGTGAAGCCCCTTAGAGAGCAATGACCTTCTCAGTCTCTAGATGTAAATTCTATTATTACTTTACTGAAAAAAAAGGAATGACTCCTTGTAAGACTAGTTTCAACACAACTGTGTTCAGTTATTGCCCAAACATAATACTGAAACATTT
Source organism: Choloepus didactylus (assembly GCF_015220235.1). Classification (NCBI taxonomy): domain Eukaryota; kingdom Metazoa; phylum Chordata; class Mammalia; order Pilosa; family Megalonychidae; genus Choloepus; species Choloepus didactylus. The sequence continues at coordinate 32,141,939 of NC_051317.1, read as the reverse complement.
TGATAATTTATCTCAAATTGATTAGAGAGTAATTAATCAATTGCCAGTCACTGGACTCAACAACAGCTATATATGGTATTGCACATTTATAATCTCAGTGACCAGTAAAAATGCTGGAAGAATTTAATTCAATCTATGTTCTTAAATCTGTGGCTGGGCAGCAGCCTGAGTGATAACATGAGTGGGGAAGCTGCAGGACAAAACGTCCCAGCTATGAAATGGAGAACTATTGAACCCCAAAGAGGGGATGGCCACATCGTTCCCTGAGGAAGGATCATTTAGACAATATTCTGCAAGGAAGCCAAGTTCTTTCACATCTCAGTTACAGGGTTTCCTGAGTGGGGACGCCCACTTTCCCTATGAGTTAGAGCAGAGAGCTAGTCAGTAGTGGGGATAAAGAAAACCCAGGCAGCACGAGAAGCAACGGAACTCAGGGGACCAGAGAAAGGTCTTGTGTAATGGATTCACTGAAATGTGCAGAACCAGGAACGTGTTGGAGACAGAGGCTGAGGGTGGGCAGGGGAGGAAGCTCATGAAGCTCTGCTGCAGGGTGAGGTGGCCCTCGGGAGACTGGGGAGGGCTGCACTGCACAGTCCTCAGGAAGGATACAGCAACTAGGGCTTGGGAAGAGGGACCTCTGCACTGCCAGCCCCGGGCGGAGACTGTGCGTGTCCATGTGACTACTACCAGCTTGCTAGTGGGGAGAGCCTGCAAGCCAGAACAAAACCCAAGGTCTAAATTTGCCTCTCATATTTAGCCACATAGTCAATTTACTCATTTAGTAAGGTCTGTGTCATTCAATTGACATGACCTCTTAATCAGTTATTTCCAAATAAATCACTTCTTTGTTTTACGACATCCATCAAAAAACCTGAAACGAGCTTTAGTCGAGGCAGAGCTCCCTGGCTCAGGATAAGCCTCGTAGTCTTGGGTCATCATCCTTGGGCAGAGGCAGAGGAAGAATAACTGTCCCTAAAGATCACTGTCCCCACAGCCTCCACTGGGAGACATGCAGAGGCGGAGCATCAAGGGCGAAGAGTTTTGCTCACATCACAAAACAAAATTTTTGAACAGAGGGCCATATTTCTAGGAATGATCAAAAATGACAACAAAGGTATTCATGCTCATTTCAAAGAAAAAGCAGAAAGTCCTAGATTTTGAAATGCAAATGAAAACCCAACAGTCGACGGGATATTTTTCCAAGTAGTGCCAGATCTTGGGGAATACTTTTATAGGCTTAAAAAGCCTACATGGTTTATTTTAAGATTTAACAGGAAATTGAGTCATATCTCTGACATTTGCAAAGTTTGCCTTTTGTGGAAAAAAAGAGAGAACTTTTTGTTTATATCCAAGCACCCACACCTTGTGAGGCCTTATCTAATACAGGCTACCTATTTTTCTGTTAAGTGATGGGAAGATGATTCTTATGCATTTGTTCGAGTGGAAATGGCTATAGTGCACATCAACAAAGCATTATTAATATGGCAATTTAGAGAAGTTATATAAAATAACAAGACTTCTTACCTGTCTGCCCAGAACAAGCAATGTGATGAAGAATATAAAGAGAGACACAGAGCCCATGGTCTTTAGGTCTTTCCAAATGCCTGGTCTATTAAAAAAAACAAACAAATGAACAAAAACAACAACATGATAAAACAACATGCACACAGGATTTAGTATTCACGTACCAGCAAACCCCAGAACCTCTAGTGCATTTCTACATCCTACACCAGCCAGACGCACACACACATTTCAAATACATCTTCAAACCCAGGTTGCAGCAAAATCAAACCAATCTATGTTTTGAGAGCACAGTAAAAGAGAAATTCTTCCAAATTAATATAGGCTACTTACTTGACACCAAGCTCCAGCACATACAAAAGGAAGGAACCGCAGAGTTTAACGACACTGTCTTTTTACTTCTGGGATCAATATGGATAACTCTGATATGTGAATTATTTGATGTTTTAGTTATTACTCTCAGAAAGAGACACTATACCACTATACTTGAAATGCATAATTGTACAAGGTATGAAAATGAAGTAGGGAGCTTAAATTCCATAAGCCACTATGGAAACCATGAATTATATAGTTCCATATAACTCTCTCATGGGCACCTGTTATTTTTTTCCCATCGTTTGGTATCATGAAGGCACAGGTGATGGACACCCTTGGCACGCTGTCCCTGCTTCCCTTGTGGACCAGGTAGGTATAAAGAAGTTATCTGTGCCCAAGTGCTCACTGTGCTCGGGTGGTTTCTCCATCTTCTCTACAACATCCTGCCTGACTACCCACCCTTCCACATTAGCCTGCAAGGAGAAGTCTCCGGCTATTCCTGGAATGCGACATAAGCTGGCAAATGCCTATTTCTCACAAACAACTGCAAATAAGACCTGAAAACCAAAAGTTGCTTATGATTTGACACCCTCTAACATAAGTAGCACAGGGCACATGTAATCATTTGCAGTACAAATATCAGGTCACTTTTTGCTTGTCAGTTGCCCTCACTTTGCAAATTCTGTTGTCTCCGTAGTGAGTTCAAGGACCATGAGGTGAGAGTGGAGGGATAAAGAGCTCAAGTGCACCTGGGTTCGTGAGCCACAGGGCCTTGGATAAACCCCTCCGAGCCTCGCTTTCCTCAGAAGTGGGGGTAGAAAGGCTGACCCTGCAGGCTGTCTGGTCACCACGTCCAACATGTAGTGCCTGGCCAGCACCTGGGATGTAGGAAGCACGTCCAGAAAAGGCAGTCAGTTATTATGAACTACAGAGTGAGAAGGGAGGAGGCGGGACCTAGGAAGCTAGATAAAAAGTGAGGGAAATGCAGATGGGCAACTGCCATTAACAGAACGGAAGGGTGCAAAGGACAGGTGGCTTCCTGCAGAAATGAAGAGACAGCATCACCCATCCCAGTGGCTCAGAGGATGCTCCAGAAATCCTGTGTTTGCAGACGGGGCTCCTTACTCCACACCACGGCAGCTGTGGTTGGAAGACTCCAAGCTCATCAGCCATCAGTAAGCTGCCATTTTCTCTCTGAGGATGCAGTACATGAGAAGGGCCTCTTTCCTGCTTCACTAGGACTGGTTTTAAGAAATGAAACAGTTTCTTTTGAGCCCATGGAAGCTCTGTTCAATGGTACAGTTTTATTGACGGAGGGGAGATGGTGTAAAACAATACTGACATCACGGAAATTCAAATTCATTTTTCCCCCCAGCCTAAGAGCAAAATGTTAACTTGCAGGTCAGCATTTTGCAGTGGCTTCATTAGTGCAACAAATAAAAATTCAGGTCTTCCTTGCATCCCCAGCTAAGGGACTCAATGTTCCTAACATGTAGAGCCAGCTCCTGTCCCTCTCACTCTAGGACATGGGATCAGAAGTGGGATCTTCTCATGTAATTGAAGTTCTTGCTTGGTTTTCAGTTAATCCTACAGAAAAAGCATGCAAACACCTACTGGTAAAAATCCTTTTTGGAAATCTCAAATTAATGCCTTTGCATCTTGGTTTAGAGGGGGCGGGAACCCCCTGTTCTGTCTCCCCGAACTTGTGCCTTAAGGAATCGTGGTGGGTGGAGCTGGGTATTTAGAGGAGAATGGGAGGCTCTCATGGGTGGACTGAAGAATGGATTTGAAAGTACAGACCTGCACAGACCTTAGAAATGACAAGGCACAACACAGCCTGTGGAAAAGACTTGCATGTCAATACATGGACGCCTTTTGCTCTTCTGGAATTCTCTAACGAAAAGCAGGGACTCCATCTTGCTTTCTTGGATTTCCTTTAGATTCCTCAAAAACTTGCATTATTCATTTAGCAAAGACCCTCCAATGCATCCTGCAGCCTTTCTCTCCAAGGTAGGCTGCCCATGAATGAGGGCTATTTGGGCTCTTGTAGTTTGAAAGATTAATTTCCCTCCTCAGAGGTCCACTCCTGGGTTGCTTTGTCTTTGTGTGTACGTGGGTAGGGTGGGGAGGAAGTGGATTGTGAAGTGTGTGGAAAGATGCACAATAGATAGCATAGAATCCTAGGATGTTTTCCTGGCAGACTCTGTTGGCCATTTACATAAAAACGACGGCCAGCTTGGTCGGAGACCCCTCTCTCTCCAAGTTTCAAGGATGAAATCTACTTTGCACTCTCCCATGTTAGGGCTGTTAGGAAGAGAGGACAACACAGCTAATACAACAGAGAGAATGAAAGCATTTTGAACTCCACGATAGAGCAGCCAAAATGCGACTGCATATCTTCTTCCCACATCCAAGCATCAGGCTCTCGAGGACTTAGACACTCAGACCTGCCTGTGGCCACACACTAGCTGACGATGTTTCTCACCCTGAGGCTGTCAATGAGCAACCATTCTTGCCCTCAAGTTTCAAGAATCCAAAAGGACAAAGTAACCTGAAAAACTGGGTGAGAAATATGGAGGAATTACTTAGTGAACTTGTCTTTAGCTAAAGGCAAACAGTTCAGATGAGGTTTCCATTATTCCTGGGAGAGAGTCAAGTTGACATAAACATAGTCATAGTTTCAGAGACTTGTTTTTACAGGTGAAAGACGCATCAAGTTTTTGGGAAGAAAGTACCAGAAGGAATGCAGATTAGCTGAGGTAAGATCAAATCTTCTGGAAGTCATGGACTGGGTTAAAAATCAGTCTAACCTCTGAGGACCCTGACTCCCTGAGGTCCACAAACTCATTAAGAAGATGCCAACAGAAAATACAGCTCTATTGCCACCCCACCCCACCCCACCCCATATGATACCCTCATACTGTTCAGTGAATACATCTTTTTAGCTTTCTTGGCTGTCTCTGGGTTACACCAGTGAGTTAGGAAATGCCTGTTTTTGCTAACCAAAGACCCCTGAATCCTCAGGAATATTTCATGTCCAATGATGCAATAATAATAATTATACCAGTGATAAACTGATGAAGTTTGCACCAACCTGATGATGCCACAAGGAGGAACCTGCCCACTGAATCTTCATCAGCACAGGACTGGGATGTTAATTATCATGTCAAAAAAACAATACTGTCCAGAGTAAAACGAAACACCCCAGAAAACAAATGTTGGGGTTAAAATGAGCAAGGCAAAAATAAAGGCAGCCTATGGATGTCCTGTCTGTAAATCCAGTCCACGTCTGCTTTGAGAAGGGGCAGGGCATCATGAAGATGCACTCCTGGGTATGCAGAGTTGCTCTCTCCTGCAACTTGAAGTGGCATCCTGGTTGCCGAGGACCCCTGAAGCTCTCCTCTTTGGGAATCTCTTCCCATGACTTACAGAGGCAGTGCCTTCATCCTGCCTTTTGCTCACTGTGATGAAGCATGAGGATGACAGCTCAGCCAGGATTCCTTCCTACACTCAACACTCAGACTCAGGGGAGCAATGCAAACCTGTTTTACAATGGGTGCTCGAGGACTTTCCAATCACCGCCAGCTCTGCCAGGAGTGCTCTAAAGCAGGACTCATGCTCACTTTGAACACACAGCCTTTCTTTCTACTGGTTAGTGCTGTACCATTTACGGTTTTTGACCAAGACTGAGCCACTCCTATATCATGGTAGGCACCTGCATGTTTTGACCAATTTCACAGTTCTTCAGGGTCTTTTCAATATTAAAGTCAACTTTGGTCCACCCGATGTAGCTTCTACTCAACAAGCTCCTCATTTTCCAGATAAGCTGTGAACTTAGCCGAGATGACCTGACAATTCTCCTTCCAGCTTTGTTAACACAATTTTTTAATAAAAAGTTTTGCTGATCTTCTTGAGAGTAGAGAATATATTTTATTCATTTGTGTGCTCAAACATCAGCAAAAAGGTCTGGCATATAAAGAGTATTCAATAAACACATATCCAAGAAAACAAATGGATGCGAGGGCAAATCACTAAGTCTGCTTGGGAAGGACTCTTCTCCCCGAGGGGTTCCACTTCTGAGCTCTCTTTCCTCCCTTGGTTAGATGCAGAGTCACCAGATTTTATGCAGTTATTTAATCATCCTGGAGAGACAATGCAGGTCTCCAAAACTTCCAGTGATGCTGGTCCAATGTCATCCAAGGACAGGCAGCTCGGAGCATCTCACTTTTTCTGAGAGATTCATAAATGCCATGCAAACCATTCCAGGACACGAACAGATGCACACACTTAAAGGTCAGGTTTGTACAAGGAAAGAGCCCTGGAGGCAGCTGAAAGTCGGGAGAGAATGGAAGTGTGTGGCTGGAGCCGCAGTGCTGGCACTCGGCTATGGAATTATGGTGCACCTTGAGTAAGGTCTTGGTTCTTTCATTCTACTGGAGAGGAGTGATTTTAAGGAGGAAGTAGCTGGTAGCTCAGTGCCATAGGCTCCCTAGAGACTAACACAGCCTTAATGTCATAGATTGAGGAGTTAATGGTATGGAGTATATATTCTTTGTATCCTATGGGCACTGGCTGTGTGAAGTCCCCTACCCCCCCACTATAAAAACAAAAGAAAACAACAGCAAAGCCTAAAACCTCATATCTTCCTGAGGGTGAGTCCAAACCACAGGACATTTTCTTTTTTATGTTAGATAATGAGGTAGATCACTCATGTTTGCTTTTTGTAGGAGAAAAGAAAGGCTGGTGGAATTTGAGTGGCCCTGGGATCAGATTCCACCCCTCCAAGCTCCCCAGCTAGCTGTGCAAGAGAAGCTGCAGAGAAACTTGCTGAATTCCTTACTTCCTGAAGATGGTACTGGGTGGGGGAACATGGGCAGGGGAGGGGAAGCTGAGATGTTAAACTCAAAAGTAACTTGAACTCACTTCAGTATTACCTTGGATATATTAGGGGATAGATTGGAATCCATTTTAAATTTAAAAGAGGAGAATTTAAGGAAATATTGGGTGCTTTGGAATACCCAAGATCTGCCCAGGGGAACGAGCCCTGCCCCTCTCCTGGGCGTGGTTAATTCCACAGGACTTCCTCAAGAGTTTTGGTTAGTTTCTCAGCAATTGATCCCAAATAGAGACCATGTAAAAATGTCACAATATCTTGAATCCTAGCAACCAGGATTTCCATGATACACAGGAAAAATAGAGAAAGCAGAACATTTCTACCCTGAAAGTGCTTAACTCAGAACATCTCTCAATGAGTAATGCTAATTTGAGCATCTCCATTGACATCTTTGGTATGGAGCTGTTGCTAAGATTGGGAAGTTAAAATTCTGCAGACATTTCTCTCAGCAATGATCTAGAGCTTCTGACTGATGGAAGATATTGGGTATGACTGCTGCTTAAATACCTTATTTATATACTCTCCACAAAGTGTTCATTTTATTTAAGTTCCAACCCAGAGCTGGATAACCCACTGGGCTCCTTGATAGCTCCTCTGTTCAAACCTTTCACCCCCCATCACCTCTTCTGAACTGAAGGCACGTTTCTTTCCTTCTGCTGCATTAACATAATGGCTGGGTCCCCATGAAATAACACCCACCCCTTGAGACTTCTTAGTTTCACAAGAGGAAAAAAAAAAAAAAAAAACTCACAGGAAAAATCTGACAATGTCTTGCAGGCTGTAGCAAGCCTTTGCCAAGGGGAGGGGAGTGTCTTTGGCAAAGCCACTTTTCACGAAACAGCTCCCAGGAATATCAACTGTCATCAACATCACCATCACTTAGCAACTCTGGCTCATGGCTTTGGGAGAGAGTGTTCTGGATAGGCAATGGAACAATTTTTGATTGATTCAGCAAAACATCATGTACTCCCAGACAATTTGGAGAATGGTTGTAAATGCCGAAGAATTAAGAAAACATCTTGTTCTGGGCCTTCTAAATACCAGAAACTTCTGAGCTTCACTCCCCTTTAAGTGACTTATCAGAATCATACAAAGGCATGTGATGTTAAGAACTGGGATGTTTTTGGCCTCATTCTAATAGAGTTTCAATGGTGCACTCTCAAGTAGTGTTTTTGTTGTAGTTCTCCTGAAAAGTCTGCTTTCTATATTCATGCATCTGTAAGCATCTCTGTGATGCAATTTTCTGATCTGAAGTTTTTCTAGTGCATATGTATTCTGTTTTTTTGTTTTTCTGCTAACTCTGTTGGCAAAAAAATGTTCCTGTTGGTTTGTACTGTCTTGTTGGTTTGTCTATTACCAATGTCAAATCTGGCTCAGTCAAGGTTCTTCCTAGAGGGATGATCATGAACTCACCTACAGGACAACACTGTCCAAACTATGTATTCAGAAGATGGTATAGCACTGCCTGATAAAGTGATGTCCTCTCTCAGCATTTTTGAAATTTAAGGATACAAACAAAAGCTGATGTTGAGGCTGAAAAGAGACATCCTCAATGAGCTGAATAAACACCTCTGGGAAGCAGACGAGTGGAGACAGTTCAATACAGCCAGTATTTAGGCTCTTCAGATTGTTCAGGAACACATCCTGCTTTTATTCAGCCATTCAAGTGGTGCTTATTGAGCATCTACTGTATGCCAGGCAGAGTTACAGACACTGTGGGTACAGCAGCAGAACTTTGCTCTGCACCGTCTCTTTTGTTTGAGTCCAGGGACAGTGTTAAAGTCCTCAGCACAGAAGTACAGGCCAGGAGCTAACACACAAGAGGGGCTACTCTGCATTGGCAGCCTTCCCGGATGGGTACTCTCCATTTTTCCAGTGTGGGACAGGAGAGAAGAGCTGCCAGCTATCAGCCACACCTGGGAGTGAATGCCCAAAGATCGAGATGGATTTCCTGGGAATGAAGGGCAAGTTCAAAGGCTACAGTGTGGGAGTGTGGCACAGGTGCTGGAAAGAAGACTGGAGCAAAGACTGGGACAGCAGGAACGAGCCAGGGACAAGGGCACAGAGAGCAGATATATTTAAGTCGGGAAATGCACAGGACCAAGCTTGCAACTTAAAGAAATGGTAAGCTCTCTCAGAGAAGGCTGTGCTGCTGGATTGTTCTTAAACCAGCTCACTTCCTGAAGGGCACCTGTGACTTCGGGATTTACTGATGTTCACTCGTAAGGCAGCATTCCAGACCGGCAGCTTTATTATTATTACTATTTTTTTAATCATCCTCCTACTTTCATATCTGAAAGAGTTGTCAGCATCAATAAACCAGGGAAAGGAGAGTAAACTCGCACCAATCTTTTGATGGGAAAATCTGCCTTTGCAACTGGTGAATCTCAGTGAGGAAAAAGACACCCGTGACAGCGATGGGTTTTGCCTCTGGCATGAGTAAAAGTGTTACATCCAACAGGCATGAGGCTGGGGAACTCAGGACATAATCCTAAACTCCTACTTTGATGGGGCCCTCATTTGGGGATAGTTTTAAACTGATGTTAGAGAAAATTTGTTAATTTTGAGACATTAGGCTATGGCAGGGATACCCATCCTTCAGTGATGGCTGCATCTGGGAAAATGGTGCCAGCTCATACAAGGAGAGGTGCGGAAAGTGCCAGTAACTTAAGAGCAAGATTAGGAACCAGGGGCCAGGCCCACCCTCTTGGAGCCCACCCTGGCTCGCTGCTGAATGCTGAGGTGAGTCACTGAGGCCCTGATCCTCACGTTAGCCCTCTCGACCTTGTAAGGCTGGTGTCAAGACAAGGTCAGGAGAGCAAATATGAAAATGCCTTGAATAAAGCAAAAGTCCTTTAAAAGGGGAACAAAATTCTTTTTTCTTCAAGTTGATAACTCCTCTACTGCTGCTGGGATTTTAATCAGAGACCGTGTGTCTTTCCATGGGCCTCACTCTACCCCCAACCCCGAAGTAATTTTCTCCCCATCAGAAACTTCGTAATCTAATTTCTTCTTTTGCTTTGGATTCATAACATACTCAGGAGGTTTAAATCTAATAAAGGGAAATTTAGCCCCATAGCCAGCTGTGTGCAGAAATCAGTAATGCTGCATTTATTTAGGGATATGGTCCAGGCTCTCTTGATCCAGTAGAGAAATATTAAATCATGCTTGGTTGGCTGCTTTGAAAATTTATTGGAAAATTAACTTCCAGTTTCATTCTCATCTTGGCTAAGGAATCATAAAATTTCCTTAATGCTATTTTGCATTTTTGCGACTCCGCTGCCTGAAGCTTGATTACAGATTATTAGGGTTTCATGCTGTGGAGGATGATGGAAATTAAATTAGGTGAGGAGAATGTGTTGTTAAGAAGTGGCCTTGTTGTTCAGAAACGTTTACCCAGGGAGGAGCCTGCCCTCAATGACACTGGCCTTCAGCGGGAAAGTTAGTGGCCGTGTGCAGTCAACATAAACTAACTCTCTGGAGCAACCAACCTTTGCTAACAGGCATTATTTTACAGGAAAACACAGAAATGTTATGGAAGAGAATGCAAAGTGCCTGTAGAAAGTAACTTGAAGCCCAGTTGGTCCAGAAATGAACCTGCCACTTGATAGGAAACTTTGTTTTGCTACTGAGATGTGAGAAGGAGTACATCATGATGATTAAAACAACTGCTTTTTCAAGCAGGAAATAAAATATTCATTATGGGCTTATGGAAGTATTTTGATAACAGGAAACATTTCCTAATTCTGAGTCAGTGAACCTGATAGGATCATTTTACGGCATCTAGCCCTAAGGTCGGGAGAGCTAACACAATTATATCTTTGCTTGTAGGTCAAGTTCTTCATTGAACAAAGCATCACCAGGGTTGACATTTCACCTGCCAACGGCATTTTAAGAACTCTCTAATAATAAACTCAGCACCATACCTTGTTAATGTAACCACTTACTTTTCCACTATTTTTGTGTATGTTTGATTCTGTTGTTCTTAAAGTGGGGCAATTCTGCCCCCAGGGGACAGTTGACAACATCTGGAGACAATTTTGGTTGTGGTGACTGGGGGTGGTGGGTGCTCCTGGCATCTAGTGGGGAGAGGCCAAGGATGCTGTTCAATATCCTACAGTGCCCAGGACACCCACAGGCCAGAGAACTATCCAGCCCCAAATGTCAATAGTGCTGAGGTTAAGATACCCCAGGTTATCCCCATCCATGAAGCAGAGTTATAACATAAATCTCCTCTCTAAATCACTCCATACCTTCTAAGAGTATTTCACAACATGCAATCTGTAACACAGCACACATCTTTCTAAGCCATCACTTCAAGGAAACTGTCTCACACAATGATTATCAACGACACTGCTAATTTGATTTACTCAACACATACTCATCGTCCTGTGGAAGAAATAAATGTAATGAAGAGGAAACAACTCACCTTTCAAACAAGACCTGGCTGTAGCCATCCAGCAGGTGGGCATGGGTGTGGAGGAAGATGGTGTTGTAACCCATCAACGCAGCCATCATTATCAACATTTTCAACTCATAATTTACGCGCAGGAAAACTGAGCAGGATATCAGTCCCAGAATGCAGCTGTAGATAAAGTACTGGAACAGGGACAGAGGTCAGATGGATATTTAGGATCTGTTCTGAGAAATGCCGAAGCAGGCATTAAAATATAGATCACCATCCAGCTTGCCTGTCAATTCATAAACTGGCTGTAAAAGCAGGAGCCTTTCTCTACTCTTTGATCCTGTGGTAAAATGCCTGAATACATTAGGTTCAGAGACTAATTATTCTTCATTTTTTTCAGCCCAGCCTGGCCTGATTAGTAAAAATAATCATAAACATTGCCAAACACTTTTCAGAAATAATAAAAAAAATCAACTATATTGGGTGCTATTTTAAGGTATTTACTTCTTATAAATGAAAATGATATAACTTCTTATACATTGATGGGTTTAAAATTTTTTCTATAGCATATAGAATCATCTTTGGTCTTTCTATTCTTTAATCTGTGAAGAGGTTACACTTCTTTACAGATTGCTCTGTAAAAGCTTAATTTCTCTCTTTATTAAAAGAGAAATTGTGTGGCAGAGGGTCTACCTAAAACAGAAAGGACTGAAACTAAAAGCTTTGGGTAGGGTGAGTGGAGAAAACCCTGGATGTGGGACAGGCACCAGAAGTTGGGAGAATGAAATGTTAGCGAGAAAGCGGGCACATTCCCGATTTTGCAAGCAGGCATGTCGACCGCGTGTTTGCACTTTTCTCGCCATTTCCAACAGCTGAAGTGGTCAAGACGGACTTTGTATGTCTCTGGATTCCATCCTGCTTCAATTACTTATTAGCTGTGCTTCTTTTGGCAAATGATTTAACTTGCTGCCCTCAAGCAGTATGCAGCTATCTTTATCTATAAAATGAGAGTGATAACATGCCCTTGTAAGGTCCTTGCAAAGAACACAAATCAGAGAGTAAAACTCGGAGCACAGGTCTCTGTAAACTAGGAGAGGCTCATTAAATGGAAATGATTGATGTGTTCACAGACCCCTTATTTGCAACATCATGCGTCTTTTTCTCTTTTTTGTGACCAAGGGATTGTGTTACCATCTTAGCATTAGTGGAATACAGAGGAAACAATCAAGTTTAACAATTTTTAATAAAAATAGATCAGAATGATGTTTGACAAATGTTGACTTTAAAAAGTAGCAGTTTTTAAGTGACTCAGTTTCAGTTTCTTTATCCTGAAAAAAATCTGTAGAAATGTTTATTTCTGCCATTCATAGCGCTTAGTCTTATTTCTACATTAAGCTGTCTAGGCAGATGCTGACATTATCTCATTAGTCCTGTTCTTGGGGAAGAAAGGAAAGTTGAAAATATGCTGCAGTGACGCGGTGGCCCGGTGATCTTCCTTCTCTGGAAGGGGTGGCTTCAGCTATCGAGTCACCCTCGTGGCGGGTAACACACCTGCCTTACATGGAGGCCCTCACCCTCTTCAAGAGGGAGCCCAGGGGCCTTACCCGTGACACCATCTTTACGTCCTGATTCCAATCACTGGGTGTCCCCTGGCGAGTGGACAGCAGGGGTACTCTCCCTGGCGGGTGACAGCACTTTAAGGGATGCTGAGTGCTGTGAGCTGAGCACAGTTTCTTCAGCCAAAATTACCTGTTCTCAGGGAATTCTCAACTTCTCTAGCCAGCGCCACCACCATGGCAGAGACCAGGGATAGAAAAAGAGGAGTGGAGATGTGCCACCGTGGGTTGTTTGGATTGGTGTAGCGGATGATACAAACAGGACAGCAGTGAGGGCGGACAGGAAGTGCAGAAAAGGGCAGCAGAAAGTAAAAGAGAGCCGGAACTTGCTTTGAAATCAGACCTTGTTAACAGGCTAGCTCTTTCATGGGCACCTGAGGTAAGTTCGTAAATATCTACCTTGGAGGGCAGGTGTGAGGACTCACAGATACATCATCCATCAGGGCTCACTGCATTGCTTTGAACACTGTCACTCAAATTGGAGCAGTGCTGACCCCTTAAGTGCCCTGGGACCTGATAAATTCGTGTTCAGAAACTTCCGTAGTCATTTGACCGAGTGTATTTGTGTCTGTGGGATCTAAATGAATATCAGCCTGAATTTTGCATGTCTTGTTTCTTCAGTAGTTTTCTAGTTAATTCACTGCTCTGTTTTACAAAAACATCAATCTGTAACACACTGGAAATTAGAAATGAAAACAAAAATGAAAACTGGTCTTGCCCCACAGGGTTTGGGAAGCACCGATGTAACCTGGGAGGCCTTTGCTCAACAGTCACAAGTATGATAAAGCAGGGGCTTTGGAAACGCTCCTTACACGCACGGGCTAGCCTCGGGAAACGGGAGTGGACAGGGCCCCACTGTGAGGCAATTCCATACCCTCCACCAGTTAAAGGAGGTGGATTACAACACCCCCCTTGTAGAATCCTTACGACGATTAAATAAGATAACACAAGCAAAGAGCCTGGAACAGTGTCTGGCCCAAGGTAAGCTACATAAATTCTGCATTTATTACTGTAAACTGGGTTTCTGAGTATGATTTGTTTTTAAAAGGGTTCTGTTGGCTAAAATTATGCTTGGAACCACTATTATCGAGGAAGTTATCAATCAGTTCAGCATAATCAAACGAGAAAACAGAATAAGGAGTCATTTATCTGCTATGATTGTGTATATACATTTTATTTTTAGTAAGGGTAGGATTTTAAAGCTTCTCTGGAGTACTCCTAGCTTGAAATATGTCAATATCTATAAAATATGCCCAAGATTTTATATTTTAACATTCATTCTTAGGCTTTTAAAAAGTTTCCATATTTCAGGAATATCTACTAAAATACATATGTCAATGGAAGCAGGCTTTGAATCAAAATAGTCCTTCTAGAACTCTTGGAAGCATCGGCTGTGTGCAGGATGATCTAGGAATTAAAGGTGGGCTGGGAACTTGCAGATAGTGACAGGATGTACAGAGGAGGGAGAATGGAGAACAAGGCAGCAGGCCTGGCCAGGCTGGGCTCACCTGTCCCTGCTGACTCACTGGTTAAGGTTTCTGGCAGGAGGCAACAGAACCAGCTTCTATTAGGATATCATTACTAGTCATTTGATTAATAGCGATGTTTACCACTTTTGATAAGCATATCTAATCCATGAAACTAACTTGTCTTTTCATACCATGGTCACTGCCACTGTTACCTTGGGTAATTTATTAAAGTCTCTCTGGCCTCGGTTTCCTCATCTGCAAAATGGGAATTCCAATAATATCTACCTCAAGAGGTAGTCACGAGGATTAAATGACATGATGCACACAAAATGTCTGGTATGATACAAAGTGCCTCGATGACAAAGATTCTTTATGGTTGACTTTGTTGGGCATTTAAAAAAATTTCTTTTTCTGTGACAGAAATAAAATGCAACTGATGTTAAAAATTAGGAAATACACAAGCAGACGCATAAACATAAGGGTCTCATAATCTCAGATCCAGCTTTAGCCACAGTTATTTTGTATATATCTTTCTAGCTGATTTTTTTTTCTACTTATTATTGGTATTATCATTTTAGAAAACTGCAATTGTACCATTTGGAACGTTTTTAAATGAAAAGTGACATGAATAAATATTTCTGTATCATTAAATATTTTTTCTACAGCATATTTTATAATGGCTGGGTATAATTTTGTTATATGGTTATAATAGAATTTATTTGAAAGATAGGTTTTTTTCCTAGATATTAGGTTTTCTTTCTTTTTGTTTTCTTTTTTGTTGTTGATGTTCTTTAAACACTTTGATGTGCATCCTTGTAGCTAAATCTTTGTGTCTTTTAATGTTGATTTCCAGAATTAGTATTGCAGGGTAAGACATGTCTGTTCTTTGGATTTTTGATGACTATCATAAATTACCATTAAAAAGTTATATCAATTTATACCTCCAGCAGCAGTGAATGTGGGGAATGTGGGAGCCTTTCCCCTTCCCTTGTCTGTCCCAGACAATATATTAGATGGGATTTGAGAGAAATAGTATGTACTTGTGCACACCCACAAAACAGCCTTCCTAATATCCCTTCACAACTACTTGAGGGGAAGTCAGGACATAGCCAGGGCTCCTTTGGGACTGTAAAGTCATGAGCAATAAAGCAATTTCTGTGCAGAGAGTCTGTGAGCACGAGGGATTTCTAGGGCAAAGCTGACTGTGATCCTCTCTGAGGGCTTATTATAGGAACACTCGTGGCCTGTGGACTAAATCCGAAACAGGTTTTGAAGAGTTTGTTGTGTGTTTTTTCTGAATCTTTTAAGGTTGCTCACATGTCACCTCTCCCCACTTTGGATTTCTAATAATTTGCTTCTATTGAAAATCAGATATTACACAGACTAAATTAAATTCAGAGTGATTACATTACTGCTTTAGTGATGCGAGCCAGGCGGGGTGAGCTGAGTTCCATCTAAATGTAGTAGAAGCAAAGAGTTTCTTAAAGTTCTCTGCCAGTCATAATTTTTTTTCGTTGGAAAGGAGTCTTTACTTAGAGCTTTAAACTTCAAGTGCCATGGGAATGCTCGGTGGGGCTGCTGGGTCGGTCTCTCTCTGTACTACCCATCAGGTCGTGTGGACAGGGGTGTCCGAGGAGGAAGCCTCCGTCGCACGGCTCATCTACACTTTTCTCTAAAGAAGGGGGACCACAGCCCACAGAGCCTCACCTGGGATCCTTTCTCCATCCCACGTGTTGCACAACTAAACTAGAAAGGGTTAGGTCTGATCCTCACTGGGGTTCCTGACGATGCCTAATTTGATGAGCAGAATCCCTGCTAAGGGATGACGCCTCTACTCTGTTGTGTCTCCTGGATCCCAGGGGGACACTGCTCCTGGACTCTGGTCATCTTGCCCCTGAACCAGTCATGGCCTCAGAAACCTCACAAGGACACCACAGGCAGCAACGATCAGTAAACGGAGCTTCCCTGGAAATCTACGTGACCAGATGGGAAAGAGGACAGATACTGAATATCAGGGCAGCAAATCAGGGAAAAAAGAATGAAAAGCAGCAATCAACTTATTGCCATGGCTGATGGCTTTAAAAAATTGGTAGGGAATTTATAAAGTACGTATGCTAAACCAAATTTAGTCCCTCAAATAATTCATGTAGCCACTCTTGAAACTGCGTATATGAGGAAGAAAACTGCATGGGACTACTTTGTACCACTTTTAGATGATTATTCAGAAAATAAAAAAGAGAATACAGAAACAGATTATTTTTTTTCCACAAACAATTCAGGGAAGAAAGAATTATTCAGCAGCAAAAAACTGATTTAACTCTTTTCAGATAAAAGACAGATATGTCAGTAAGTTTTGAGATGCCAATCTAGTTCCTTCATGATGCTGGTTACAATAAGAAAGAAGTTTTTGGGGATAAAGTCACTGGACAGTGTCTGCAGCTAAAGGAGAGGGAAATATGGAAAGTGGTCACAGAGCTAGGGGGTAGATAATACTAAGTCACTGAAATAAGGAGCAAAAGCTCTAGACCATGAACGCAGCACTTGGGTGACACATACACTGAGTGCCAAATGATGGGAAGCATGCTGTGTCATGCTGGAGCAGTTAAGAGAGTAAAGGCCCAAGTAGTCAGTGACAGCATCGACAAATGTGCTCTAGCAATCTGCCAGCAGTTCTCCTGGCGAGGGCTGGCTCTTTTTAACTAGTCAGCACCTATTAAGCATTGGGCCTGCAGAAGAAAGGCTAAGTCTAGAACAGATCAACAAGTGGGCCCCTGCCGCATGGAAGAACAGTGTACAGGAAAACCAGCAAAGCCGTAACGGCAAGTAAAATGTACTTACCGGGAGAAAAAATAAATTTTGTGCCCGCAGAATTGCTGCCTGATTACTTGAGGCGGGAAAACTTGTGTTCGATGTATTGGCAGCAGGAGGGACAATTTCCTCTGAATCACCCAGGAAAAACTGCAAGGACAGTTAAAAAAATTTAATTCATGCAAATTAGATTTAAAAATGGTAGGGTGGATGTTGAATTTATTACTGACTGTGTCCTCATGAACAGTAAGCAGAATTCTGACAGACAATCCAGTGCTTCCTTAAAAGCTTTCATCTTTTTCCTTTTTAAGCTTTCAGAATTTCTATTTGAATAAGTAAATAACTATTTTCTGTTGTGCCACACACTCACTAATGAATTCTAGAACTTCAAGACTGATGTTAAAGAAATTGGATACAATTTTGTTAAATATTCATTTAAAAATGCATAAAAGCCCGGGGTGGAGAGCCTGGTTAGCCTCACTTTTTTTTTTTTTTTTTTTTTTTTTTTATAATCTTCATTTTATTGAGATATATTCACATACCATGCAGTCATACAAAACAAATCGTACTTTCGATTGTTTACAGTACCATTACATAGTGGTACATTCATCACCCAAATCAATCCCTGACACCTTCCTTAACACACACACAAAAATAACAAGAATAATAATTAGAGTGAAAAAGAGCAATTGAAGTAAAAAAGAACACTGGGTACCTTTGTCTGTTTGTTTCCTTCCCCTATTTTTCTACTCATCCATCCATAAACTAGACAAAGTGGAGTGTGGTCCTTATGGCTTTCCCAATCCCATTGTCACCCCTCATAAGCTACATTTTTATACAACTGTCTTCGAGATTCATGGGTTCTGGGTTGTAGTTTGATAGTTTCAGGTATCCACCACCAGCTACCCCAATTGTTTAGAACCTAAAAAGGGTTGTCTAAAGTGTGCATAAGAGTGCCCACCAGAGTGACCTCTCGGCTCCTTTTGGAATCTCTCTGCCACTGAAGCTTATTTCATTTCCTCTCACATCCCCCTTTTGGTCAAGAAGATAGCCTCACTTTTGAAGCTCACATCATCAGGTATGCGGACACTCAGATCACCAGGAAACCAGAGGCTTTGGATTTTTTTTTTTCTTTTTTTGGCAGTATTTTCACCATTGTGGTTCAAACATTAAATGAGTCAATGGGTTTCTACGAGTCTCTGATTTTAAAAGAGGAAATTAATTTTATGGGCAAAATGCAATAACCAGCCTGAACGTTTGTGGCTGTCACTTGTGACCACTTGGCAGCTCAGGATCACACAGGATTCTACGGCTTGGGAGGATGGGCGCTCGCGGGACAGCTGGAAAGGGGGGGCTTCAATTTCAGCATCCAGAAGGAAAATGTTAACATGTTAGCCTCTCCTCTTTCTGTCTCTTCTCCCCGTCCCCTCCCCTCCCTCCCTCCCTCTCTCTCTTCTAAAGACATTGCAGCCCAGAATGTCTGAGAACTATTCGCCTATCTGTAAAGTGGCTGAGGGCTAGAGGAGTGCTCAGGAAAGATAAACCAGTAAGTGGTGACCCGGGCCAGGTTCCCTGTACTGCAAGACATGTCCCCTCACCCATACATCTAGGGTGTGTGTCCGGCATAGGGCTAACATATCCAAGGTTTGAGAAGTAAAGCTTTCCTGCATAATTTTTATGGTTGCTTTTGATTGCTTGTTATTTACATATCTCCTTTGATGGAATAGTTCTTGTGAAATAAGCAGTTTGCTAAAGTAGATAAGAATGCGTTTATTTAGTGAATTCTTGGGAACATTTCTCCATTTCTCTCATATTCCATGAATAATGCTAGACATAGTGTTTCACCCATCTGAGACAATTCAGCAAAGGATTGATTTGAAAATCAGATGTAGTAGATTTCTTTATTTACTGCTAAACAATTTATCAAAAATATTCCAACCACTGATTGGACTATTACTGTGTTAATTTTATGGGAAAAAGTATATGATTAGAAACTAAATGGAATAATTTCTTAGCTAACACAGGGCTCCAGAATGTTACAAATTTAGATTTGAAAGACAAAACTACAATTGATTTAAATATTAAAGAATCAGGAAATGACAAATAGATTATCTTGGTGGGTAACTAGACTTAGGCAGCCTAGATCTTAAGATGATTAACAAAATTTTTTATTACATCACCATGTAGAAAAGAAACTAAATAACTAAAATGAGGATTTTAATTTTTGCTGTATAATGAATAGAAATTTCTCCTTTGAAAGCTATGTCTTACAATGGGGTTAGACAATAAATATGATGACTTGAACTTATAAAACAGAGTAGAAAACTTCAACCACCAATGCAACAATGCTTTCTTAAACCCCTCTGCTATCCTTTTCTAGTATTTATTAACTTTCCCTAAAATCAAGAAACTATTTAGTCTAGCTGGAATCCCACCACAATTTGAATCAATTTCCCCTGTTCTGTCTTCTTAGCTATTTTAAAATACAAACTCATGCCATCCCATAATTATAGCCAGTCACATACTCAAGAGGTTTTTAGCTCCACGTTCCTCTTCCTTCCAGATTAAACTACCACACATCCACAGAATTAATTTCTAGCATCATAATTATTTGTGGGAACTTCTTTCTCAACCCTTTAAAATATTTCACATTCTCTGTGATAAATGGAAAAATGATATCCTCACCCTTATCAAGATATCCTAATAAAGTGCTAAGGATCACTGCTTATTGTTAGCTGGACTTCCAAATTCTACATTTCTCATGCAATTTAAAATACCTCATAATTATGATTTTAGAATAATATTAAATTGTGGACACACAAGTCAATATTTTGTTTTCTGCCTTGTGATGTCACTACATCTGTCATCTGCTTGGACTTAAAAGTCTGAGTAGAGCACTAGGAAGCTATGGCTAACGGCTAATGTAAGTGTGGCTCACAAAAATGGGATATTTACAATAAATCTCTCAGTAGTTTCTCAATAGAGATTGCAAAATGATGTGAGCAATCATCTGATGCCATTGTCAAGATGTCAGGAAAAAAAAAAGGCAGAACAGTTGAGCTTCTCACACTTGATTCAAAACAGTTAGCTGGAAATGAAAATGGAATAAAACACAAAGACCACTTGCGATTTGATACCTCAAACCCTCTATTTGAAACTATCTAGATAACTGATTGCTCTTCTCCACTAGTTGAGGTGGATGCTGTCACAGGAGTGAACTTCAGGTGTTTAAAACGTCCTCACAGTTTATTTCAAATAAAACTGGCTTGGGAAGTTGGTCATTTGATATCAGTGTAATGAGACGAAAAAATAACTGGTCCTCGGAACACATCATTTCTGTTGACCCGACTCTTGCAAGGACATTGAAGAGCGCAGGCTTTGAATAAAAATTAGTGATGAAGAGTCCACAAGGAGGCTCCCACAGAACTCGCCACGTTGGTCCTATCTACGTAGGCAAACGGTGAGAGAAGGCTACAGCCTACACACACACACACACACACACACACACACACACACACACACACACACGCCATTCTTGTTGAAATGTGAGTAGTGGGTCCCCTGCCTGGATTAGCCTCCCAGGGCCAGCAACCCAGAAGTAGTAGAAATAGGGAGGGGGCTTCATTAGCCGGAAAAATGTTCCCGGAGGAAGTGCCAAGAAACATTTTAAAAATGCTGTACTGCATTAAATAGAAACCTCTCCAGGACAGACGGTTTGAAGTGGGGCGAGGAAAAAAAGGCAGGGAAGCAAAGCTGGGGCCCTTTCCACGGCCTCCCTCCGGAAATGTCATCTCCAAACGTGAGCGAAGGGCTGGCCAGCGCCCCTCCCCGCTGACGCTCGGTTCCCACCTGCCCGCACCCTCGCGGCACCGTGGGTAAGCCAGGCACGGGCTCAGCACCGCGTGGCTGGGGACCCCGTGTCTGTCTCATGCAGTCATCACATAATGTAAGAAGACAGGCTATGGGAATAGCTCCAGGGCTTTTCTCTGTAAATCATCAGATGTGATCAAAGGAGGCACCCCGGAGACACGTCCCTCCCTTTCCTTCATTAATAAGACATTATCAGATAGCACACTGCAACTGGGCGAAATCGTTTCCTCTCTGTACCTAATGTCAGGCTCTTGTACCATTTTTACATTTTTCTTTGAAATAAACACAAGAGGAATGCCTGCATAAAAAAATCCACTAATTTCCTGGCACCAGTACCCATCAAAATGCCCTTTCTCCTGTACCAATGGAGAAAGCGCAGGTGCTCAGGGAGCTCTGATTTCCTTTTTTCTCTGCATTGATGGACAGACAAATCATAATTTAGCTTATTCCTTGCCCCATAGTCTCTACTGCTTCAGAAGGTAACTGAGGACATGGAACAGAGCCTTATTTCTCAAGTCTCATCCATCATACTTTGAACGTGTCTTCTGTAGACCTCTATCTCACTTGGCAATGAACTTCTTTTTCTCTGTGGGGAAGGAAAAGGGCACTGGAATACATATTTTTGGTACCAACGACATATTTCTTCTTTCCAAAGGGATCACAGTTACTGTGAGATAAAAAGTTCTCTTAAATGCTCAGCTTGTCAGACATTTACAGACAGCGACTGAATCACCTTCCAGTCATCACTAACTATCCCATGCAAATAGGAACAGCTTCACAGTCAGATCTGTTTACCATTTAGAGTCTATTTTATTATAAAAATTAGTTGATAAAGCCTGGTTTTGTAAGGTCAAACAGGATTTTGGAAAGAGAAATGGTTTCATTTTTAAAAGGTTGTCTGCTTACCCATTCATTCATTTATTCCTTTTTTTTTAGTCACTACTGAATGGCCACTCCTTATGTAAAAGGCATTTTGCTAGGGCTTGTAAAAAAAAGCCAAGACAAGAGACCTGGCTTTCAGGTGTGTGGATGTTGTGTTAAATCTCTTGTTCCCCTAATTTATAG
Source organism: Choloepus didactylus (assembly GCF_015220235.1). Taxonomy (NCBI): domain Eukaryota; kingdom Metazoa; phylum Chordata; class Mammalia; order Pilosa; family Megalonychidae; genus Choloepus; species Choloepus didactylus. Next base: position 32,119,976 of record NC_051317.1, on the reverse strand, counting down.
GTGTTGCTGTTGGCCAACTGTGAAGGTCAACTCCCAGGAAGAGTGCATTCTTTTTCCGGGTTTGCACAGGTGAACATACTTGAGTGATAAGGCAACTGTGAAAATCAACCCCTTGTAACCCTTTGTGAATCTCTCACAACTCGAGTGCACACTGTTGTCCTTCTGATGTGTTCTGTTCCTCTGTCCCTTCACAGTGGCGTTTACTTCAGACCCACCTGTCTCCTGCATATTTAATGTACCAAACTCTGCTTTAAGCTCCTAAGTGCATTATCCTGGGGAGCTGGATCTTGGCACAGCAGGGCTAATGCACAAATGCATTTTACAAAGTCAAGTATGAGGAATCCATTTTAGGAAACATACTCAGGTTTTTAGAGTCTCTGGCCAATGCCTCTTTCTTCTCTGTCCATCTTCCTCCCTTATGATATCTTCATAATCCTGCAATATCCATAATATTCCAAGACGTTTTAGGAATTCTCATAGCTACTGATACATTTGCACAAAGGCTCTTTTGGGAAAGTTCCTCTTATCCCAGTCTTAAGTCCCTCATTTTGTGTTCCTCACCCTGAGCTCCTCCCTCTGATAACAGTTCTGGGAGCCCAGCAAGAATCCCCTCTGTTCTTCTCAAAGAAAGATCTCTGACTGACTGATCAAGTTGCTATTCCAGCCCTGACATTTTAAAGTCCCTCTAGAGTGTATTTCTCTAAGAACTCACATGGGTCCAGAAATGGCACCATTTATAGCTCTTCTTGGTCAGTCTTTATTAAGCACCAGTTTGAAATAGATGAGGTTATGATCCAGGCATAGCAGAGGCCTAGAAGCCAGGCCGCTGCCCCAGAAGGAGTTCTCATCGTCCATGCAGCAGAGAAGTGGGTCTCAGGTACTGCAAATATCCAGGAGGAAGGGGAGATCAGCTTAGTGTAACTCACTGATTCTATAGAAGAGAAAGAGTTTGCCCAGGAACATGGAGTTCCCAGGGTGAGTTTAGCACATCAAGACAACTCCATATAGGATCACAAGACCAAGGGCCAGCTGGAAGCCTACCAGGGACCCTCTTGTGGACTTGGCAGCTGAACTGCTGGGTTCATCAGTTCTAGATGCCTACAAGGGTAACTCAGAGTAGCCTCTTCCATGAGCTGACTTCTGAGCTTGACTGTAGGTAGACAAGAGGATGGTTGTGGCTGGTGCCTTTTGCCTACATTTAGGTATGACCTCATTTCCTTTCTCAGGGAAGCTCCTGAAAGGAAGGTGGGGGGTAGTCAAGTGAAGTGAAGTGTGCCAGAATGTCTTGTTCTCCAGCTTCATGCCTGGTCTCTCTCCATTTGCTGATGTTAGAGGACACCTCAGAATACCCATGCCTGGCTCCTGAGAGGGTGGGAAGTGGGAGGAAGAAGGACAAGCTATTTCTTCCCGCTGATACTCCTCTTCAGGTGTGTGCTGGTTTGTATATATTATGTCCCCCAGAAAAGCCATATTCTTTAATGCAATCTTGTGGGGGAAAATGTATTACTGTTGATTAAATTGGAATTCTTTGATTGAGTGTTTCCATGGAGATGTGACTCAATCAACTGTGGGCGAGATCTTTCACTGGATTATTTCCATGGAGGTGTGGCCCCACCCATTCACTAGAGCACTATTTAAGCTCAGACAGAAGGAGCAAGCTTGCTACAGCCAAGAGGGACACTTTGAAGAATGCACAGGAGCTGAGACAGGAGCTACAGCTTACAGAGCAACATTTTGGAGATGGCCTTTGAAAGCAGACTTCTGCTCCAGAGAAGCTAAGAGAGGACAAACGCCCCAAGAGCAACTAAGAGTGACATTTTTTGAGGATCTGCAGCCTAGAGAGGAACGTCTGGGAGAAAGCCATTTTAAAACCAGAACTCTGGAGCAGTCTCCAGCCATGTGCCTTCCCAGCTAACAGAGGTTTTCCCGATGCCATTGGCCATCCTCCAATGAAGGTACCCAATTGTTGATGACTTACCTTGGGCACTTTATGGCCTTAAGACTATAACTGTGTAACCAAATAAACCCCCTGTATAAAAGCCGATCCATTTCTGGTGTTTTGCAAAAAAGGCAGCATTAACAAACCATAACAGGTGTTATGATTTCTAGGCAGGTGAAGCAGAGGAAGAGGCCCTGCTGACCCTGAAGCTGGCAGTGTAGCCATGTGGCTTCCAGATGGCATCACCATGGCCAGAATCTCCAGATGTGTCTTGGGAGGAGCCATACTATCTAACATATATAATCATGAAGACTGAACTCATGTAAACATTCAAGTTCTTTATCTACTTCTTCAGCCTTTTTTTTTTTAATTTTTTTTTTTTACTGCTTAATAAAAAAAAAAAATTGTTGTTTTCCTTGAGGCCAAATGTTGTCCCCATTCTCATCTTTTGGGCTCTCACTATGCCCAGGTCCATTTGCTTGGAACTTCTACCCATCCTTTATAACTTGGGTCTAGAAGGCTCTACTCAAGCCAGCACTCCCTTTGTCGTCTACCTCCAAATGTGCCTCTCTTGTTGGCTCTCTCATGATTATAATGATTTTATGATGGGTCTACCAGCTGTCTGACTCCTGTGCCGCATGGTGAACTCCTGGAAGGCCTCAGCACTGCCTTTGTGTTCTGGCATCTAGCAATGTACTAGGCACGTATTTATGTTCAATAGATTTTTGTTGTTGTTGAATGACCATTATCATTTAATATATGTGGTCTTTTTATTCAATGTGAATTTATGCATTAGAAGACCACTAGCTTTTCCAACCACTAGCAAAGTGTCTGACACCTAAAGTGTTTTAACAACTTATTGCTGATAAAATGAGAATAATAAAGGTGTATCTCAAAGTGTATAAATGCCTAAAGGTCTATTTTTGGACATATACTAGTAATGAACGTTGATCAGTAGTAGTGACCATTGGTTAAATATTGACAAAGTATGACATGTGTGAACATGAACTTATTCAAGCCTTACCACCACCCTGGCAGGGCAGTCTTGGTCCTCATTTTCTAGAAGTGGAAATGGAGCCTGAGGACGTGTAGTGAAGATTTCTCCAAAAACACAGAACTGGTAACATGTGAGGCTGATGTTTGAAATCAGACCTTTTACATCCCAGCACAGGCAATCTCACCCACTATACTCTCCTTAATTTGGTGTTGTGTTATCCCTCAGCAATTATCCTACTGAAATTCTATGTGATCTCTGTAGCCTGACCCAAAGTCACGACAGGCAAGGCAGTGGGAAACCTCTCATGGGAGCAGCCTCCCTCTCAGGGTGGCTTCTGCAGAGAGAGCCCTCTTCCCTAGTGACACTCCTGTGGCACCAGCTGAATGCTGAATTTCACGGGCAGCAATTGGGTTTAGCCAAGGAGTTATGTGCAGATTTTGAAAGTTCCCTCAAAAGGCAATGGAAATGAAGACTGCCCAGGGCCCGTGCCTCCCGGAGGTGCTCACCATGTTGAACACGGCCATTGCTAGGATGATGGTGGTGGTGGTCACCGTGAGGCAGACTCGCGGCCAGGGGCGGTTGGCGATTATGCCGGACGACTTCAGAAGCCACAGGAGAGACGTGGAGGCTTTTTTGCTGCGTTGCTAGATGGGGAGAGAGAGAGAAAGTAATGCATTACTATTTTATGTGTTCTCTCAAGTTCCTTCATGATGATGTTTAAAACCACAAGAAGCACCAGTGTTTTTCAGAGATGAAACAGGTAGCTCCAGGCCTGCCTGTGGACCCATACCAGGGTCACAAGGCATTTTAAAATTCCGTTGGCACCTCTGTTACCAATCAACACTTTAATTGCATTTTTATGACAAATACATGATATGCTTACTGTATCTTTTAAGAGAGACCTGAGAGGATGTTTAAAAAAATCTGATAAAGGAAAAATATGTCTATTAAACCACTCTGCTAAGTGTAGTGGGTCTCAGATAATAGCTATTATTAAAAAGTTACTGGAAGTTTACTGTATTTATGTAGAAAACAAATCAACATGTCTCCTGCCTGTCAATCCTCAGAATACTACACACACTGCAGAGTTAGGGTGGTGCCTGTATTTCAAAGATGATGCGATGGATTAATCATGCCCCAACAAAGACGGGCTCGAATCCTAACCCCCATCCTAGGGTGCGAGCCCATTTGTAAACAGGATCCTGGAGGATGTTATCAGTTAAGAGGAGGCCAAACTGAGCCAGGGTGGGCCTTAATCCAACACAACCAGAGTCCTTAAGGAGAGGAAACTGGACCCTGTCGGAGACAGGCTGGGAGAGGGACAGCCATGGGATGGGGGCAGAGATTGAGTTATGGTTACTGGCAGCCACCGTGTCACTTCCAAAGGCATCATGAGAGAAGGCCTGGCCCTGCCAACACCTTGATGTTGGACCTGAGCCTCTGAAAGCAGGAGACAAAGTCCTGTGACTTAAGCCCCCAGCCTGTGGTACTTGTGCCAGCAGCCCTGGCAGACAAAGCCAGACACACCTAAACATCTCCAGGGTGAGGTGGGAGGGCTTCAGTCCACCTGCCCCTTCCCTGGACACGGAGAGGATCTTCTCATACAAGAAGGAATGATGTCTTTACGAGATGTCTCAGACTGCCTTGCAGCGTCTGAGAGGAGGGCCTCGGTCGGTCCTCAGGGCCAGCCTGCGAGGGAGACATCACTGTTTCTAGCATTGTCCTCCAGGTGGTGAGGAAACAGGAGCACAGGGAGCTTTCCCAGGTGGAGGTAACCACCCAAAACCCTATCTGTGCCACCTGCTGCTCTTATTAGGTTATGTAATAGGTCAAGCAGTCCTTATGCATTTTCCAGTTATCTGAACTTGAACCTTTATGCTAAAGAGATTGTGACCCCAAGGCTAAGTGTCCTGGAAACATAAGAAAGAGTTATGATTGCAAAAATTTCAGAAGGAGGAATAACTGTATTTGTTTATCCTTTTGACCTGTATTACTAAGTTAACCTAATGGTAAGCCTGGTGTAACATCAATAAGACTTAAATCGAAAATAGACTGTAATAGCACTAATAAACAGCACTTTTCTTTCTCTTCTACAGTTTCTAAAAATTCTGCATTACTATTAAAAATCTTGTTCACATAAGGTCTGTAGTATGTTAAATGTAGACCCAACAATGATAGGAGATTCTATTTTACAGGATGGGAGGAGGTTAGATGCAGGATAAAGAACCAGCCAGTGGTGCAGGTTCAAATGCAGCTTTGCAGCTCCACAGCTGCGAGACTTTCTGCAAATTAATTAACCTCTCTGGTTCCAGTTTCCTCACAAAATGGAGATAAAAATAGTACCTGCCCCTTCTGGTAAGGCGCTCAGAATAGTTTTTCTAAGGGATAACACCTCTTGTTATTTTTAAGAAGAATACATAATAATTCTCAATAAATTTTATTGACTAAAAAGCTGGTTGCTTCCATCTAATAAAAACAAACAAAACTCCTTGTCCCTTCTTCCCACTTCTTTTTTCTTTTCTCTCTCCCTTTCCAGATACAAGGAGATGAAGAAGGTCTACAGCACACACCCCCACTGACACAGAATCCCGGGCAGACATTTGGGGCATGTTCCTTGGGCTGCTTTCCCTGGCTGGTGGCAGATGCCCGGGCTGGGCTTGTGAGGCGCCTCCCCATCGGTGCGTCTTCCCATGAGCAGGGGTTTTCAGCAGGGTTGGTGGGTGGCATTAAGTCTGTCAGCCAATAAGACACTCTGAACACGCGGTATCCCGGAGGATCCTCCTGCCAGGGGAAACCCACTTGAGAGTGGATATCATTATTGTTTACCACATGCTACTTCTAATAATATTGATATCACAGAACACAGTCAAATACATATATCTAAGGAGAAGCTATAATAAAGTGTATGGAGCAGAGATTGAAATAATATCATAATCATTTGGCTCAGATTCCATTTGGAGGAGATGACACTTGGTTTGATTCTGGCAAATGAAGGAAGTATATATGTATGTGAATCTTCTTAGGTGAGGATTAGTGTTTTGACTTAAGAGGAAAATATTAAAATCAATGCTTGTGTACCCGTACACAGAAATTATCAATACATATGATAATGAAAGTGTTAAGAGCAAAAAATACAAAACATTAACACTTTAGGAGACAATTTAAATCCAGCTCAGATTCCGTAACACAATGGGGTAAAAGATAAAATTATTGCACAACGGTAATTTCTGAAATTAAAAAAGTAAAACTACTCCATTTGAATCATTTGGATAACACATGGTGATAATCTTACCAAATATGCTATCTGATAGTAATGTATGTATTTTGTATTCTTTTCACAGGCTGGTTATTTACTGCAACAGATGTGGGCAGATGCTCGTGAGTTTTTCTTTTCCTGCTCATGTGACTTGATGGGCAAAATGACAGAGGGAACTCCATGCTAGAGGCACCGAGGCTGTGGGGTCCTGGGACTGGACACAGGCTGCAGCACAAGGGGGTGGGCTTTTAATGCCCACAGGGGACAGAAGATGCTGCCTCTGCCTGCACAGGATGGGAAGCTGGGACAAGATTCCTGAACAAAACCGGGAGCCTCCAAGGGCTTCATTCCATGTAGGAAAGCCTAAAAGAACCCTGTGCACTCAGGGGTTATGCTAAAGAGGATGTCCATGAATGGAGAGTAATAAAAGATCTGAGGAAGAAGTCCCTAAAGCATCACAGGAACATAAAAAGATGAAAAGCTCAGAAGAGAAGTTGAGACATGGAGATACAGTGAAAAGAATCAAAATCCTTCTAATAAGTGTCTGGGAAATACAGAACAGACAGACTGAGGAAGAGGCAAAATGTATTGGCCAACCATTTGGTAGATCTGAAGCAGGATAAGAGTTCTCTGGCTGAGGAGACACATTATTCCAGAAAAAAAAAATTAAAATAAACCTACACCTTAACACAAGAAATCTGATGTCCAGATTTGTGAGACAGTAAATCCTACAAAAATGATCAGAGAGAAAAGACGACTTATCTACCAAGGAACAACAATCACTTAGATGGTGGATCTCTCCTGAGTACAGTAGAGGTCAAGATAAAAAGGAAGCACACTTTGAAAAGGTTAGAAACGATTATCCTAAATTATAACTTTGTGAGTAAGAAAATAAAGACTTTCATACAACAATGGTGTGAACATGTGTTCTGGTTTGCTAATGCTGCCATTTGCAAAACACCAGAGATGGATTGGCTTTTATAAAGGGGTTTATTTGGTTAAAAAGTTACAGTCTTAAAGCCATAAAGTGTCCAAGGTAAGGCATAAGCAATAGGGTACCTTCACTTGAGAAAGGCCATTGGTGTCCAGAAAACCTCTTTTAGCTTTAGGAACTTGGCTAGCATCTGCTTGCTCCCAGGTTGTGTTTCAAAATGGTGTTCTCCAAAGTGTCAGTGTCAGCTTCCAATGGCTGTCTTCAAAATGTGTCTCTTAGTTGCAGCAGTGAGCTCCTTTATGTCTGAGCTTTTATAGTGCTCCAGTGAACTAATCAAGGCCCACGCTGAATGGGAGGGGCCACACCTCCATGGAAATTACCTAATCAGAGTTATCACCTAGAGTTGGGTGGGTCACATCTCCATGGAAACACTCAATCCAAGAATTCCAATCTAATCAACACTAATACATTTGCCCCCACAAGAATGCATTAACGAATATGTTTTTTCTGGGGGACATAATATATACAACCAAGCACAGCATGTAACAAGGACACACTTGTAGTCAGATGGAAACTGAGTCCTAGAAAAAGGAATAGTAGTCTGGAGGAATGGTGAAAAAGATATTGTTAAACAAGAAGAAGAATAATGATGACTAATCTGAGCAGCTTCAATTTAGAAAAATTTAAGCAGTAACATGGCAATGGGAAAATATGAGATTTCATGCATGGTGCCTTCTGCTGCTCAATAAGAAGATGGAGAGATTAACGGGCTTTGTTAGTTTTATGAGCATGTTACATGTTTACAGGTCATCACTAAGAGAGCACACTTAAATATATAACTTTCAAACACTAGAAGAAATAGAAGAGAGGAAGTCAACTCCACTGGTCCAAGAGGAGGCAAGGGAGAAAGAAAACTCAAGAGAAAAATGAAATTAAAAAGCAAAATAAGATTTTGCAGCAGTAATTATAATACATATAAATGTATTACACTACTCAGGTAAAAGAGAGAGATTTTTGGATCAGAGGAAAATAACACAAAGGCAGATACTGTTTACCAAAATCACACCTAAAACCTACATAACAACAAGAGAAAGTTGAAAGCAAAAAGACAGAGGGACACCGTGCAAATACTAACCCAAATAAAGCTGGCCGGGTTACACTGATGTTAGAGAAAATCGACTTCAAGGGAAAAACACCGCTGAGGGGTAGAAAGCTTTTCTATTAGCCAGTGTGTGACCTATTTTTCCTTCTCCAGGATAACCTTGTATTTGTGCTTTCATCTCTGCCTGGAACAAGGCTAGCGGAGCCCCTCGTTTTATCTCTAACAGAAGCACAAAGTAACAACCTTGAAAGAAACATTTCTTCTGTCATTTTCTAGCATTTTCATTTGCTGTGTATGGCATATTTCCTCCAAAATAATTTTGGGGGAGGGATTTTCTGTTGGAGTCACTCTCTCGTATTTGGTACATCCACCTCCAATAGTTACTCAAACTTGAATCTGACAGCAAATGTGCATTCATTACTATGACTACTACTACTGTTGCTCATTGTGATGAAAATGTGAACTTGGACAAATCCCTTCTCCTAGTCTTAGTTGCTCCCTACATAAAATGGGTCATTTTGATCATCAAATAAAATAATATATATGAAAACACTGAAGGACTTTCATATATAGGAAGATGTTTTGCAAAGTATTATCATTATAAGCACTTTCTAGGATATTTTAGATTCTATGTCCAGTTAGAAACTAACAGTCTATATTTTTCAGTTTATCAAATGTATTTTTTAAATATTATTTTGAAATACTTATAAACTTATAGAACAGTTACAAACTCCTTACAAAAACTCCAACATACCCCTATCCCCCAGATAGCCAGATAAATCAATTTTAACATCTTGCCACATTTGCTGTATCATTTTATCAATCATTCTACTTGTCTACTTATTTATCAATCCATTTTCTGAACACTTTTATACATCATGCTCCTTTAACATTCAATACTGCCATGTACATTTCCTAAGAACAGGGATATTTACTTTTGTAACCACCTTAAGAACAGCTATCAAGTTCAGGAAATTTAACATTGATATAAAGTTTACAGTCTCTATTCCAATTTTTTCATATGTCCCAATAATGTCTTTTGGGTATTTTCTCCTCCTTTATTAGATCCTGTCCCTGAACACATATTGCATTTAATTTTCATTGTCTTTTTTTTGTACTTACTTTCTTTATTTCTCTTTTAATTGTGGGAACATAAGGATACAAGGATACAACACAAGCTTTCCCATTTCAACCACTCCTGAGCATGCCATTCAGTTGAATTAATTATAGTCACAATAATGTGTAACCCTTACCATCTTCCATTACTAAAACTCTCCTACCTCCCTAAACAGAAACCCTAAAGTCATTATGCATTAACTTCTCATTTAGTCTGCAACCATCCTCTCCACCCCTGAGAAGCTGTACTCTAATTTCTGGCTCTAGGAGCTTGCATATTTTCTGAAATTTTCTTTGTAGTTACGATTGGGCACAAATTTGCCATCCTAATTCTAGAATAATCTCATTCACTTTGATACTGTGCCAGTTTGAAGCTGTTATGGACCCCAGAAGAGCCATGATCTTTCAATCCAATCTTGTGGGGTGGAACCTTTTGATTGAATGTTTCCATGGAGCTGTGACCCACACATCTGTGGGTAAGACCTTTTGATTAGATTATTTCCATGGAGGTGTGACCCTGCCCATTCAGGGTGTGTCTTAATTAGATCACTGGAGTCCATAAGTGAAGCTGAGAGAGACATTTGGAGAGAAGCTAAGATATCTAATCCAGAGTTGGCACCTGG